>NW_026043971.1:0-31000 GCF_937001465.1 Orcinus orca
TGATCGGGAGACGTGTTCAAATATGTCTCAATTCTCGTCCCCTGGTACTCGGGTGCAACATTCCAGACGCTTCACTAACACTCTCCCGACTTGGAGAGTCAGTGACTTTAACCTGCTGTTTGGCCCAGTTTGCAGTTTCTGCGGAAGATGAACAGGAATAGGGAGAACCAATGAGAGACTAGCTGGAGGTGTCTGGACGGGCAAATTTAACTCTCATTTCCCACCAGGAAGAGGAATTAACCAAAGGCTCAGCGTGCCGTGCCGGAACCAGATTAGGGCCTGAAGCAATCCTGCGGTGTTGCGCCAGCTCACAAGAAAGCGAGTTGAAGAAAGGAGCACAGGGGCACTGTAATTCACAAACCTGCAGAGTTATAAATGACAGCTATCGTCCAAAAATATACTGAAGTAAGGCTGCCAAGAGGTCTTGAATGCGGGGCAGAATTGCAGGAAACCAATTTCCGGAGGTAGACTGGAATTGCATTTAAAGCATAGGAAAAGAGGCAGAACGTGGACAATGATGCACTTGGCCAAAAAGGGCGTATGCGTTTTTTCCTGAATATATTCAGGAAAAAACGCATACGCCCTTTTTGGCCAACCAAGCAAGCTTGCTAAGGAAATCTGCACTACAATGAAGTCTCACTTCCCCCCGGTCAAAAGGGCCATCTGAAAAAAGTGTAAAATCCAGAAAGGCAGGACAGGCCATGGAGAACTGGGAGCCTTGTTATGCTGATGGGCAGGATGTAAATTGCCAACAGCCACTCGGGAGAAGTGTATGGTGTTTTCTGAAACATATAAAAAACAAAGCAACAGAGCCTAGGGCAATTCCACTTATGGTCCTATAGCTTAGGGAAATTAAAATCAAAAAGACACAGCCACCCCAAAGTTTGGGATGGCTCTGTTTACAAGAACCTCATTTACGGGACAAGTTCAATTTCGCAGAAAGTGAAAAATGGATACAGAAGTTGTGGTACTTACGTACAATGCAATATCACTCAGCAATGAAATCTATGTCATCAGGCCCGTAAAAGCATAATGAGTGGATTCAGGTATGATGATTCTAACTGAAATAAGTCACAGAGAAAAAGAAACATCATAAGATATCACTAATACACGGAATGTAAACTTGGCAACAAAGGAACTGGATTACAAAACAGAACAGGGTCTCAAATTTGGAAAACCAACTTATGCTTGCTTAAGGGGAAAGGTGAGTTGTGGTGCTGCATAAAACCAGAGATTGAAATCAGCACAGATAAAGTTCCTTAAGCCAAATATGTAATAGACAAGAGCTACTCCTTGCTCAACGAAATGGACTCAACACCCCATATTAAACGCCTAAGAATGTACCTGACTTGTAAGTATCCTAAAACCTATGGATCGCTGTGTCTCTGAAAGAGAATCAAGCGTGTGTACAGGGGTATAAACGCAGCAGTGATAGGATTGGTGGGGTTCGGTGAGCAAATGAAGACCCTTTGAAGTCATATTGCACGGTACCCATTCCACAGGTCTCAATGCTCCAGGTATAAGCGATTCTTTCTTCAGCTAAATCATGCATGTGGAACCCAGAGTATGATCAACCGTGTGATCGGGAGACGTGTTCCAATATGTCTCAGTTCTCGTCCCCTGGTACTCAGGTGCAACATTCCAGATGCTTTACTAACACTCTCCCGACTTGGAGAGACTGTGCCTTTAACCTCCTGTTTGGCCCAGTTTGCAATTTCTGCGGAAGATGAACAGGAATAGGGAGAACCAATGAGAGACTAGCTGGAGGTGTCTGGACGGGAAAATTTAACTCTCATTTCCCACCAGGAAGAGGAATTAACCAAAGGCTCAGCGTGCCGTGCCAGAACAAGATTAGGGCCTGAAGCAATCCTGCGGTGTTGCGGCCAGCTCACAAGAAAGCGAGTTGAAGAAAGGAGCTCAGGGGCACTGTAATTCACAAACCTGCAGAGTTATAAATGACAGCTATCATCCAAAAATATACTGAAGTAAGGCTGCCAAGAGGACTTGAAAGCGGGGCAGAATTGCAGGAAACCGATTTCAGGAGGTAGACTGGAATTGCATTTAAAGCATAGGGAAAGAGGCAGAACGTCCACAATGATGCACTTGGCCAAAAAGGGCCTATGTGTTTTTTCCTGAATATATTCAGGAAAAAACGCATATGTCCTTTTTGGCCAACCAAGCAAGCTTGCAAAGGAAATCTGCACTACAATGAAGTCTCACTTCCTCCCGGTCAAAAGGGCCATCTGAAAAAAGTGTAAAATCCAGAAAGGCAGGACAGGCCATGGAGAACTGGGAGCCTTGTTATGCTGATGGGTGGGATGTAAATTGCCAGCAGCCACTAAGGAGAAGTGTATGGTGTTTCCTGAAACATCTAAAAAACAAAGCAACAGAGCCTAGGGCACTTCCACTTATGGTCCTATAGCTTAGGGAAATTAAAATCAAAAAGACAGAGCCACCCCAAAATTTGGGACGGCTCAGTTTACAAGAACATCATTTACAGTACAAGTTCAATATCGCAGAAAGCAGAAAATGGATAAAGAAGTTGCGGTACTTACGTTCAATGCAATATCACTCAGCAATGAAATCTATGTCATCAGGCCCGTAGCAGCATAATGAGTGGATTCAGGTATGATGATTCTAAATGAAATGTCACACAGAAAAAGAAACATCATAAGATATCACTAATACACGGAATGTAAACTTGGCTATAAAGGAACTGAATTACAAAACAGAACAGGATCTCAAATTTAGAACACCAACTTATGCTTGCTTAAGTGGAAAGGTGAGTTGGGGTGCTGCATACAACCAGAGATTGAAATGAGCACAGATAAAGTTCCTTAAGCCAAATATGTAATATAAAAGAGCTACTCCTTGCTCAACGAAATAGACTCAACACCCAATATTAAACGTCTAATAATGTAACTGACTAGTAAGTATCTTAAAACCTATGGATTGCTATGTCTCCAAAAGAGAATCAAGTGTGTGTACAGGGGCATAAACGCAGCAGTGATAGGATTGGAGAGGTTCGGTGAGCAAATGAAGACCCTTTGAAGTCATATTGCATGGTACCCATTCCACGGGTCTCAACTCTCCAGATTTAAGGGATTCTGCCTTCAGCTGAAACATGCATGTGGAACCCAGAGTATGATCAACCGTGTGATCGGGAGACGTGTTCAAATATGTCTCAATTCTCGTCCCCTGGCACTCGGGTGCAACATTCCAGACGCTTCACTAACACTCTCCCGACTTGGAGAGTCAGTGACTTTAACCTCCTGTTTGGCCCAGTTTGCAGTTTCTGCAGAAGATGAACAGGAATAGGGAGAACCAATGAGAGACTAGCTGGAGGTGTCTGGACGGGCAAATTTAACTCTCATTTCCCACCAGGAAGAGGAATTAACCAAAGGCTCAGCGTGCCGTGCCGGAACCAGATTAGGGCCTGAAGCAATCCTGCGGTGTTGCGCCAGCTCACAAGAAAGCGAGTTGAAGAAAGGAGCTCAGGGGCACTGTAATTCACAAACCTGCAGAGTTATAAATGACAGCTCTCGTCCAAAAATATACTGAAGAAAGGCTGCCAAGAGGAGTTGAAAGCGGGGCAGAATTGCAGGAAACTGATTTCAGTAGGTAGACTGGAATTGCATTTAAAGCATAGGACAAGAGGCAGAACGTGGACAATGATGCACTTGGCCAAAAAGGGCGTATGCCTTTTTTCCTGAATATATACAGGAAAAAACGCATACGCTCTTTTTGGCCAACCAAGCAAGCTTGCAAAGGAAATCTGCACTACAATGAAGTCTCACTTCCCCCCGGTCAAAAGGGCCATCTGAAAAAATTGTAAAATCCAGAAAGCCAGGACAGGCCATGGAGAACTGGGAGCCTTGTTGTGCTGATGGGCGGGATGTAAATTGCCAACAGCCACTCGGGAGAAGTGTATGGTGTTTCCTGAAACATCTAAAAAACAAAGCAACAAAGCCTAGAGCACTTCCACTTATGGTCCTATAGGTTAGGGAAATTAAAATAAAAAAGACACAGACACCCCAAAGTTTGGGATGGCTCTGTTTACAAGAACCTCGTTTACGGTACAAGTTCAATATCGCAGAAAGCAAAAAATGGATAAAGAAGTTGTGGTACTTACGTACAATGCAATATCACTCAGCAATGACATCTATGTCATCAGGCCCGTAGCAGCATAATGAGTGGATTCAGGTATGATGATTCTAACTGAAATAAGTCACACAGAAAAAGAAACATCATAAGATATCACTAATACACGGAATGTAAACTTAGCTACACAGGAACTGGATTACAAAACAGAACAGGGTCTCAAATTTAGAAAACCAACTTATGCTTGCTTAAGGGGAAAGGTGAGTTGGGGTGCTGCATAAAACCAGAGATTGAAATGAGCACAGATAAAGTTCCTTAAGCCAAATATGTAATAGACAAGAGCTACTCCTTGTTCAGCGAAATGGACTCAACACCCCATATTAAACGCCTAAGAATGTACCTGACTAGTAAGTATCTTAAAACCTATGGATTGCTATGTCTCTGAAAGAGAATCAAGCATGTGTAGAGGGGCATAAACGCAGCAGTGATAGGATTGGAGAGGTTTCGTGAGCAAATGAAGACCCTTTGAAGTCATATTGCATGGTACACATTCCACGGGTCTCAAGTCTCCAGGTTTATGGGATTCTTCCTTCAGCTAAAACATGCATGTGGAACCCAGAGTATGATCAACCACGTGATCGGAAGACGTGTTCAAATATGTCTCAGTTTTCGTCCCCTGGTACTCGGGTGCAACATTCCAGACGCTTTACTAACACTCTCCCATCATGGAGAGTCAGTGCCTTTAACCTCCTGTTTGGCCCAGTTTGCAATTTCTGCAGAAGATAAACAGGAATAGGGAGAACCAATGAGAGACTAGCTGGAGGTGTCTGGATGGGCAAATTTAACTCTCATTTCCCACCAGGAAGAGGAATTAACCAAAGGCTCAGCGTGCCGTGCCGGAAACAGATTGGGGCCTGAAGCAATCCTGTGGTGTTGCAGCCAGCTCCCAAGAAAGCGAGTTGAAGAAAGGAGCTCAGGGGCACTGTAATTCACAAACCTGCAGAGTTATAAATGACAGCTATCGTCCAAAAATATACTGAAGTAAGGCTGCCAAGAGGACTTGAAGGTGGGGCAGAATTGCAGGAAACCGATTTCAGGAGGTAGACTGGAATTGCATTTCAAACATAGAAAAAGAGGCAGAACGTCGACAATGATGCACTTGGCCAAAAAGGGCCTATGCGTTTTTTCCTGAATATATTCAGGAAAAAAACGCATAGGCCCTTTTTGGCCAACCAAGCAAGCTTGCAAAGGAAATCTGCACTACAATGAACTCTCACTTCCTCCCAGTCAAAAGGGCCATCTGAAAAAACTGTAAAATCCAGAAAGGCAGGACAGGCCATGGAGAACTGGGAGCCTTGTTATGCTGATGGGCGTGATGTAAATTGCCAACAGCCACTCGGGAGAAGTGTATGGTGTTTCCTGAAACATCTAAAAAACAAAGCAACAGAGCCTAGGGTACTTCCACTTAAGGTTCTATAGCTTAGGGAAATTAAAATAAAAAAGACACAGCCACCCCAAAGTTTGGGATGGCTCTGTTTACAAGAACCTCGTTTACGGTACAAGTTCAATATCGCAGAAAGCGAAAAATGGATAAAGAAGTTGTGGTACTTACGTACAATGCAATATCACTCAGCAATGAAATCTATGTCATCAGGCCCATAGCAGCATAATGAGTGGATTCAGGTATGATGATTCTAACTGAAATAAGTCACACAGAAAAAGAAACATCATAAGATATCACTAATACACGGAATGTAAACTTGGCTACACAGGAACTGAATTACAAAACAGAACAGGGTCTCAAATTCAGAAAACCAACTTATGCTTGCTTAAGGGGAAAGGTGAGTTGGGGTGCTGCATAAAACCAGAGATTGAAATGAGCACAGATAAAGTTCCTTAAGCCAAATATGTAATAGACAAGAGCTACTCCTTGCTCAACGAAATGGACTCAACACACCATATTAAACGCCTAATAATGTACCTGACTACTAAGTATCTTAAAACCTATGGATTGCTATGTCTCCAAAAGAGAATCAAGCTTGTGTACAGGGGCATAAACACAGCAGTGATAGGATTGGAGAGGTTCGGTGAGCAAATGAAGACCCTTTGAAGTCATATTGAATGGTACCCATTTCACGGGTCTCGACTCTCCAGGTTTAAGGGATTCTTCCTTCAGCTAAAACATGCATGTGGAGCCCGGAGTATGATCAACCGTGTGATCGGGAGACGTGTTCAACTATGTCTCAGTTTTCGTTCCCTGGTCCTCGGGTGCAACATTCCAGACGCTTTACTAACACTCTCCCGACTTGGAGAGTCAGTGCCTTTAACCTCCTGTTTGGCCCAGTTTGCAATTTCTGCAGAAGATGAACAGGAATAGGGAGAACCAATGAGAGACTAGCTGGAGGTGTCTGGACGGGCAAATTTAACTCTCATTTCGCACCAGGAAGAGGAATTAACCAAAGGCTCAGCGTGCCGTGCCGGAACCAGATTAGGGCCTGAAGCAATCCTGCGGTGTTACAGCCAGCTCACAAGAAAGCGAGTTGAAGAAAGGAGCTCAGGGGCACTGTAATTCACAAACCTGCAGAGTTATAAATGACAGCTATCGTCCAAAAATATACTGAAGTAAGGCTGCCAAGAGGACTGCAAAGTGGGGCAGAATTGCAGGAAACTGATTTCAGGAGATCGACTGGAATTGCATTTAAAGCATAGGAGAAGAGGCAGAACGTGGACAATGATGCACTTGGCCAAAAAGGGCGTATGCGTTTTTTCCTGAATATATACAGGAAAAAACGCATACGCTCTTTTTGGCCAACCAAGCAAGCTTGCAAAGGAAATCTGCACTACAATGAAGTCTCACTTCCCCCCGGTCAAAAGGGCCATCTGAAAAAAGTGTAAAATCCAGAAAGGCAGGACAGGCCGTGGAGAACTGGGAGCCTTGTTGTGCTGATGGGCGGGATGTAAATTGCCAACAGCCACTCGGGAGAAGTGTATGGTGTTTCCTGAAACATCTAAAAAACAAAGCAACAGAGCCTAGAGCACTTCCACTTATGGTCCTATAGCTTAGGGAAATTAAAATAAAAAAGACACAGCCACCCCAAAGTTTGGGATGGCTCTGTTTACAAGAACCTCGTTTACGGTACAAGTTCAATATCGCAGAAAGCAAAAAATGGATAAAGAAGTTGTGGTACTTACGTACAATGCAATATCACTCAGCAATGAAATCTATGTCATCAGGGCCGTAGCAGCATAATGAGTGGATTTAGGTATGATGATTCTAACTGAAATAAGTCACACAGAAAAAGAAACATCATAAGATATCACTAATACACGGAATGTAAACTTGGCTACACAGGAACTGAATTACAAAACAGAACAGGGTCTCAAATTTAGAAAACCAACTTATGCTTGCTTAAGGGGAAAGGTGAGTTGGGGTGCTGCATAAAACCAGAGATTGAAATGAGCACAGATAAAGTTCCTTAAGCCAAATATGTAATATACAAGAGCTACTCCTTGCTCAACGAAATAGACTCAACACCCAATATTAAACGCCTAATAAAGTAACTGACTAGTAAGTATCTTAAAACCTATGGATTGCTATGTCTCCGAAAGAGAATCAAGCGTGTGTACAGCGGCATAAACGCAGCAGTGATAGGATTGGAGAGGTTCGGTGAGCAAATGAAGACCCTTTGAAGTCATACTGCATGGAACCCATTCCACGGGTCTCAACTCTCCAGGTTTAAGGGATTCTTCCTTCAGCTAAAACATGCATGTGGAACCCAGAGTATGATCAACCGTGTGATCAGGAGACGTGTTCAAATATGTCTCAATTCTCGTCCCCTGGTACTCGGGTGCAAATTTCCAGACGCTTTACTAACACTCTCCCGACTTGGAGAGTCAGTGCCTTTAACCTCCTGTTTGGCCCAGTTTGCAATTTCTGCGGAAGATGAACAGGAATAGGGAGAACCAATGAGAGATTAGCTGGAGGTCTCTGGACGGGCAAATTTAACTCTCATTTCCCAACAGGAGAGGAATTAACCAAAGGCTCAGCGTGCCGTGCCGGAACCAGATTAGGGCCTGAAGCAATGCTGCGGTGTTGCGGCCAGCTCACAAGAAAGCGAGTTGAAGAAAGGAGCTCAGGGGCACCGTAATTCACACACCTGCAGAGTTATAAATGACAGCTATCGTCCAAAAATATACTGAAGTAAGGCTGCCAAGAGGACTTGAAAGCGGGGCAGAATTGCAGGAAACCGATTTCAGGACGTACACTGGAATTGCATTTAAAGCATAGGAAAAGAGGCAGAATGTCGACAATGATGCACGTGGCCAAAACGGGCGTATGCGTTTTTTCCTGAATATATTCAGGAAAAAACGCATACGCACTTTTTGGCCAACCAAGCAAGCTTGCAAAGGAGATCTGCACTACAATGAAGTCTCACTTCCCCCCGGTCAAAAGGGCCATCTGAAAAAAGTGTAAAATCCAGAAAGGCAGGACAGGCCATGGAGAACTGGGAGCCTTGTTATGCTGATGGGCTGGATGTAAATTGCCAACAGCCACTGGGGAGAAGTGTATGGTGTTTCCTGAAACATCTAAAAAACAAAGCAACAGAGTCTAGGGCACTTCCACTTATGGTCCTATAGCTTAGGGAAATTAAAATCAAAAAGACACAGCCACCCCAAAGTTTGGGACGGCTCTCTAACAAGAACCTCGTTTACGGTACAAGTTCAATATCTCAGAAAGTGAGAAATGGATAAAGAAGTTGTGGTACATATGTACAATGCAATATCACTCAGCAATGAAATCTATGTCATCAGGCCCATAGCAGCATAATGAGTGGATAGAGGTATGATGATTCTAACTGAAATAAGTCACACAGAAAAAGAAACATCATAAGATATCACTAATACACGGAATGTAAACTTGGCTACTCAGGAACTGAATTACAAAACAGAACAGGGTCTCAAATTTAGAAAACAAACTTAGGCTTGCTTGAGGGGAAAGGTGAGTTGGGGTGCTGCATAAAACCAGAGATTGAAATGAGCACAGATAATGTTCCTTAAGCCAAATATGGAATAGACAAGAGCTACTCCTTGCTCAACGAAATGGACTCAAAACCCCATATTAAACGCCTAAGAATGTACCTGACTAGTAATATCTTAAAATCTATGGATTGCTATGTCTCCGAAAGAGAATCAAGCATGTGTAGAGGGGCATAAACGCAGCAGTGATAGGATTGGAGAGGTTTGGTGAGCAAACGAAGACCCTTTGAAGTCATATTGCATGGTACCCATTCCACGGGTCTCAACTCTCCAGGTTTAAGGGATTCTTCCTTCAGCTAAAACATGCATGTGGAACCCAGAGTATGATCAACCGTGTGATCGGGAGATGTGTTCCAATATGTCTCAGTTTTCGTCCCCTGATACTCGGGTGCAACATTGCAGACGCTTTACTAACACTCTCCCGACTTGGAGAGTCAGTGCCTTTAACCTCCTGTTTGGCCCAGTTTGCAATTTCTGCGGAAGATGAACAGGGATAGGGGGGACCAATGAGAGACTAGCTGGAGGTGTCTGGACGGGCAAATTTAACTCTCATTTCCCACCAGGAAGAGGAATTAACCAAATGCTCAGCGTGCCGAGCCGGAACAAGATTAGGGCCTGAAGCAATCCTGCGGTGTTGCGGCCAGCTCACAAGAAAGCGAGTTGAAGAAAGGAGCTCAGGGGCACTGTAATTCACAAAACTGCAGAGTTATAAATGACAGCTATTGTCCAAAAATATACTGAAATAAGGCTTCCAAGAGGACTTGAAAGCGGGGCAGAATTGCAGGAAACCGATTTCAGGAGGTAGACTGGAATTGCATTTAAAGCATAGGAAAAGAGGCAGAACGTCCACAATGATGCACTTGGCCAAAAAGGGCGTATGCGTTTTTTCCTGAATATATTCAGGAAAAAACGCATATGTCCTTTTTGGCCAACCAAGCAAGCTTGCAAAGGAAATCTGCACTACAATGAAGTCTCACTTCCCCCTGGTCAAAAGGGCCATCTGAAAGAAGTGTAAAACCAGAAAGGCAGGACAGGCCATGGATAACTGGAAGCCTTGTTATGCTGATGGGCGGGATGCAAATTGCCAACAGCCACTTGGGAGAAGTGTATGGTGTTTCCTGAAACATCTAAAAAACAAAGCAACAGAGCCTAGGGCACTTCCACTTATGGTCCTATAGCTTAGGGAAATTAAAATAAAAAAGACAGAGCCACCCCAAAGTTTGGGACGGCTCAGTTTACAAGAACATCGTTTACAGTACAAGTTCAATATCACAGAAAGCAGAAAATGGATAAAGAAGTTGCGGTACTTACGTTCAATGCAATATCACTCAGCAATGAAATCTATGTCATCAGGCCCGTAGCAGCATAATGAGTGGATTCAGGTATGATGATTCTAAATGAAATGTCACAGAGAAAAAGAAACATCATAAGATATCACTAATACACGGAATGTAAACTTGGCTATACAGGAACTGAATTACAAAACAGAACAGGATCTCAAATTTAGAACACCAACTTATGCTTGCTTAAGTGGAAAGGTGAGTTGGGGTGCTGCATACAACCAGAGATTGAAATGAGCACAGAAAAAGTTCCTTAAGCCAAATATGTAATATACAAGAGCTACTCCTTGTTCAACGAAATAGACTCAACACCCAATATTAAATGTCTAATAATGTAACTGACTAGTAAGTATCTTAAAACCTATGGATTGCTATGTCTCCAAAAGAGAATCAAGCTTGTGTACAGGGGCATAAACACAGCAGTGATAGGATTGGAGAGGTTCGGTGAGCAAATGAAGACCCTTTGAAGTCATATTGAATGGTACCCATTTCACGGGTCTTGACTCTCCAGGTTTAAGGGATTCTTCCTTCAGCTAAAACATGCATGTGGAGCCCGGAGTATGATCAACCGTGTGATCGGGAGACGTGTTCAACTATGTCTCAGTTTTCGACCCTGGTACTCGGGTGCAACATTCCAGACGCTTTACTAACACTCTCCCGACTTGGAGAGTCAGTGCCTTTAACCTCCTGTTTGGCCCAGTTTGCAATTTCTGCAGAAGATGAACAGGAATAGGGAGAACCAATGAGAGACTAGCTGGAGGTGTCTGGACGGGCAAATTTAACTCTCATTTCCCACCAGGAATAGGAATTAACCAAAGGCTCAGCGTGCCGTGCCGGAACCAGATTAGGGCCTGAAGCAATCCTGCGGTGTTACAGCCAGCTCACAAGAAAGCGAGTTGAAGAAAGGAGCTCAGGGGCACTGTAATTCACAAACCTGCAGAGTTATAAATGACAGCTATCGTCCAAAAATATACTGAAGTAAGGCTGCCAAGAGGACTGCAAAGTGGGGCAGAATTGCAGGATACTGATTTCAGGAGATCGACTGGAATTGCATTTAAAGCATAGGAGAAGAGGCAGAACGTGGACAATGATGCACTTGGCCAAAAAGGGCGTATGCGTTTTTTCCTGAATATATACAGGAAAAAACGCATACGCCCTTTTTGGCCAACCAAGCAAGCTTGCAAAGGAAATCTGCACTACAATGAAGTCTCACTTCCCCCCGGTCAAAAGGGCCATCTGAAAAAAGTGTAAAATCCAGAAAGGCAGGACAGGCCGTGGAGAACTGGGAGCCTTGTTGTGCTGATGGGCGGGATGTAAATTGCCAACAGCCACTCGGGAGAAGTGTATGGTGTTTCCTGAAACATCTAAAAAACAAAGCAACAGA
This sequence comes from Orcinus orca, assembly GCF_937001465.1. Taxonomy (NCBI): domain Eukaryota; kingdom Metazoa; phylum Chordata; class Mammalia; order Artiodactyla; family Delphinidae; genus Orcinus; species Orcinus orca. The sequence continues at coordinate 11,863 of NW_026043971.1, forward strand.
GCCTAGGGCACTTCCACTTATGGTCCTATAGCTTAGGGAAATTAAAATAAAAAAGACACAGCCACCCCAAAGTTTGGGATGGCTCTGTTTACAAGAACCTCGTTTACGGTACAAGTTCAATATCGCAGAAAGCGAAAAATGGATAAAGAAGTTGTGGTACTTACGTACAATGCAATATCACTCAGCAATGAAATCTATGTCATCAGGGCCGTAGCAGCATAATGAGTGGATTTAGGTATGATGATTCTAACTGAAATAAGTCACACAGAAAAAGAAACATCATAAGATATCACTAATACACGGAATGTAAACTTGGCTACACAGGAACTGAATTACAAAACAGAACAGGGTCTCAAATTTAGAAAACCAACTTATGCTTGCTTAAGGGGAAAGGTGAGTTGTGGTGCTGCATAAAACCAGAGATTGAAATGAGCACAGATAAAGTTCCTTAAGCCAAATATGTAATAGACAAGAGCTACTCCTTGTTCAGCGAAATGGACTCAACACCCCATATTAAACGCCTAAGAATGTACCTGACTAGTAAGTATCTTAAAACCTATGGATTGCTATGTCTCCGAAAGAGAATCAAGCATGTGTACAGGGGCATAAACGCAGCAGTGATAGGATTGGAGAGGTTCGGTGAGCAAACGAAGACCCTTTGAAGTCATATTGCATGGTACCCATTCCACAGGTCTCAACTCTCCAGGTTTAAGGGATTCTTCCTTCAGCTAAACATGCATGTGAAACCCAGAGTATGATCAACCGTGTGATCGGGAGACGTGTTCCAATATGTCTCAGTTTTCGTCCGCTGGTAATCGGGTGCAACATTCCAGATGCTTTACTAACACTCTCCCGACTTGGAGAGTCAGTGCCTTTAACCTCCTGTTTGGCCCAGTTTGCAATTTCTGCGGAAGATGAACACGAATAGGGAGGACCAATGAGTGACTAGCCGGAGGTGTCTGGACGGGCAAATTTAACTCTCATTTCCCACAAGGAAGAGGAAATAACCAAAGGCTCAGCGTTCCGTGCCGGAACCAGATTAGGGCCTGAAGCAATCCTGCAGTGTTTCGGCCAGCTCACAAGAAAGCGAGTTGAAGAAAGGAGCTAAGGGGCACTGTAATTCACAAACCTGCAGTGTTACAAATGACAGCTATCGTCCAAAAATATACTGAAGTAAGGCTGCCAAGAGGACTTGAAAGCGGGGCAGAATTGTAGGAAACCGATTTCAGGAGGTAGACTGGAATTGCATTTAAAGCATAGGAAAAGAGGCAGAACGTCCACAATGATGCACTTGGCCAAAAAGGGCGTATGCATTTTTTCCTGAATATATTCAGGAAAAAACGCATACGCACTTTTTGGCCAACCAAGCAAGCTTGCAAAGGAAATCTGCACTACAATGAAGTCTCACTTCCCTCCGGTCAAAAGGGCCATCTGAAAAAAGTGTAAAATCCAGAAAGGCAGGACAGGCCATGGAGAACTCGGAGCCTTGTATGCTGATGGGCAGGATGTAAATTGCCACCAGCCACTCAGGAGAAGTGTATGTTGTTTCCTGGAACTTCTAAAACAAAGCAACAGAGCCTAGGGCACTTCCACTTATGGTCCTATAGCTTAGGGAAATTAAAATCAAAAAGACACAGCCACACCAAAGTTTGGGATAGCTCTGTTTACAAGAACCTCGTTTACGGTACAAGTTCAATATCGCAGAAAGCAAAAAATGGATAAAGAAGTTGTGGTACTTACGTACAATGCAATATCACTCAGCAATGACATCTATGTCACCAGGCCCGTAGCAGCATAATGAGTGGATTCAGGTATGATGATTCTAACTGAAATAAGTCACACAGAAAAAGACACATCGAAAGATATCACTAATACACGGAATGTAAACTTGGCTACACAGGAACTGGATTACAAAACAGAACAGGGTCTCAAATTTAGAAAACCAACTTATGCTTGCTTAAGGGGAAAGGTGAGTTGGGGTGCTGCATAAAACCAGAGATTGAAATGAGCACAGATAAAGTTCCTTAAGCCAAATATGGAATAGACAAGAGCTAATCCTTGCTCAATGAAATGGACTCAACAGCCCATTTTAAACGCCTAAGACTGTACCTGACTAGTAAGTATCTTAAAACCTATGGATTGCTATGTCTCCGAAAGAGAATCAAGCGTGTGTACACGGGCCTAAACGCAGCAGTGATAGGATTGGAGAGGTTCGGTGAGCAAATGAAGACCCTTTGAAGTCATATTTCATGATACCCATTCCACGGGTCTCAACGCTCCAGGTTTAAGGGATTCTTCCTTCAGCTAAATCATGCATGTGGAACCCAGAGTATGATCAACTGTGTGATCGGGAGACGTGTTCAAATATGTCTCAGTTTTCGTCCCCTGATACTCGGGTGCAACATTGCAGACACTTTACTAACACTCTCCCGACTTGGAGAGTCAGTGCCTTTAACCTCCTGTTTGGCCCAGTTTGCAATATCTGCGGAAGATGAACAGGGATAGGGGGGACCAATGAGAGACTAGCTGGAGGTGTCTGGACGGGCAAATTTAACTCTCATTTCCCACCAGGAAGAGGAATTAACCAAAGGCTCAGCGTGACGAGCCGGAACAAGATTAGGGCCTAAAGCAATCCTGCGGTCTTGCGGCCAGCTCACAAAAAAGCGAGTTGAAGAAAGGAGCTCAGGGGCACTGTAATTCACAAACCTGCAGAGTTATAAATGACAGCTACCGTCCAAAAATATACTGAAGAAAGGCTGCCAAGAGGAGTTGAAAGCGGGGCAGAATTGCAGGAAACTGATTTCAGTAGGTAGACTGGAATTGCATTTAAAGCATAGGACAAGAGGCAGAACGTGGACAATGATGCACTTGGCCAAAAAGGGCGTATGCGTTTTTTCCTGAATATATACAGGAAAAAACGCATACGTTCTTTTTGGCCAACCAAGCAAGCTTGCAAAGGAAATCTGCACTACAATGAAGTCTCACTTCCCCCCGGTCAAAAGGGCCATGTGAAAAAAGTGTAAAATCCAGAAAGGCAGGACAGGCCGTGGAGAACTGGGAGCCTTGTTGTGCTGATGGGCGGGATGTAAATTGCCAACAGCCACTCGGGAGAAGTGTATGGTGTTTCCTGAAACATATAAAAAACAAAGCAACAGAGCCTAGGGCACTTCCACTTATGGTCCTATAGCTTAGGGAAATTAAAATCAAAAAGACAGAGCCACCCCAAAGTTTGGGACGGCTCAGTTTACAAGAACCTCGTTTACAGTACAAGTTCAATATCGCAGAAAGCAGAAAATGGATAAAGAAGTTGCGGTACTTACGTTCAATGCAATATCACTCAGCAATGAAATCTATGTCATCAGGCCCATAGCAGCATAATGAGTGGATTCAGGTATGATGATTCTAAATGAAATGTCACACAGAAAAAGAAACATCATAAGATATCACTAATACACGGAATGTAAACTTGGCTATACAGGAACTGAATTACAAAACAGAACAGGATCTCATATTTAGAACACCAACTTATGCTTGCTTAAGGGGAAAGGTGAGTTGTGGTGCTGCATAAAACCAGAGATTGAAATGAGCACAGATAAAGTTCCTTAAGCCAAATATGTAATAGACAAGAGCTACTCCTTGTTCAGCGAAATGGACTCAACACCCCATATTAAACGCCTAAGAATGTACCTGACTAGTAAGTATCTTAAAACCTATGGATTGCTATGTCTCCGAAAGAGAATCAAGCATGTGTACAGGGGCATAAACGCAGCAGTGATAGGATTGGAGAGGTTCGGTGAGCAAACGAAGACCCTTTGAAGTCATATTGCATGGTACCCATTCCACAGGTCTCAACTCTCCAGGTTTAAGGGATTCTTCCTTCAGCTAAACATGCATGTGAAACCCAGAGTATGATCAACCGTGTGATCGGGAGACGTGTTCCAATATGTCTCAGTTTTCGTCCGCTGGTAATCGGGTGCAACATTCCAGATGCTTTACTAACACTCTCCCGACTTGGAGAGTCAGTGCCTTTAACCTCCTGTTTGGCCCAGTTTGCAATTTCTGCGGAAGATGAACACGAATAGGGAGGACCAATGAGTGACTAGCCGGAGGTGTCTGGACGGGCAAATTTAACTCTCATTTCCCACAAGGAAGAGGAAATAACCAAAGGCTCAGCGTTCCGTGCCGGAACCAGATTAGGGCCTGAAGCAATCCTGCAGTGTTTCGGCCAGCTCACAAGAAAGCGAGTTGAAGAAAGGAGCTAAGGGGCACTGTAATTCACAAACCTGCAGTGTTACAAATGACAGCTATCGTCCAAAAATATACTGAAGTAAGGCTGCCAAGAGGACTTGAAAGCGGGGCAGAATTGTAGGAAACCGATTTCAGGAGGTAGACTGGAATTGCATTTAAAGCATAGGAAAAGAGGCAGAACGTCCACAATGATGCACTTGGCCAAAAAGGGCGTATGCATTTTTTCCTGAATATATTCAGGAAAAAACGCATACGCACTTTTTGGCCAACCAAGCAAGCTTGCAAAGGAAATCTGCACTACAATGAAGTCTCACTTCCCTCCGGTCAAAAGGGCCATCTGAAAAAAGTGTAAAATCCAGAAAGGCAGGACAGGCCATGGAGAACTCGGAGCCTTGTATGCTGATGGGCAGGATGTAAATTGCCACCAGCCACTCAGGAGAAGTGTATGTTGTTTCCTGGAACTTCTAAAACAAAGCAACAGAGCCTAGGGCACTTCCACTTATGGTCCTATAGCTTAGGGAAATTAAAATCAAAAAGACACAGCCACACCAAAGTTTGGGATAGCTCTGTTTACAAGAACCTCGTTTACGGTACAAGTTCAATATCGCAGAAAGCAAAAAATGGATAAAGAAGTTGTGGTACTTACGTACAATGCAATATCACTCAGCAATGACATCTATGTCACCAGGCCCGTAGCAGCATAATGAGTGGATTCAGGTATGATGATTCTAACTGAAATAAGTCACACAGAAAAAGACACATCGAAAGATATCACTAATACACGGAATGTAAACTTGGCTACACAGGAACTGGATTACAAAACAGAACAGGGTCTCAAATTTAGAAAACCAACTTATGCTTGCTTAAGGGGAAAGGTGAGTTGGGGTGCTGCATAAAACCAGAGATTGAAATGAGCACAGATAAAGTTCCTTAAGCCAAATATGGAATAGACAAGAGCTAATCCTTGCTCAATGAAATGGACTCAACAGCCCATTTTAAACGCCTAAGACTGTACCTGACTAGTAAGTATCTTAAAACCTATGGATTGCTATGTCTCCGAAAGAGAATCAAGCGTGTGTACACGGGCCTAAACGCAGCAGTGATAGGATTGGAGAGGTTCGGTGAGCAAATGAAGACCCTTTGAAGTCATATTTCATGATACCCATTCCACGGGTCTCAACGCTCCAGGTTTAAGGGATTCTTCCTTCAGCTAAATCATGCATGTGGAACCCAGAGTATGATCAACTGTGTGATCGGGAGACGTGTTCAAATATGTCTCAGTTTTCGTCCCCTGATACTCGGGTGCAACATTGCAGACACTTTACTAACACTCTCCCGACTTGGAGAGTCAGTGCCTTTAACCTCCTGTTTGGCCCAGTTTGCAATATCTGCGGAAGATGAACAGGGATAGGGGGGACCAATGAGAGACTAGCTGGAGGTGTCTGGACGGGCAAATTTAACTCTCATTTCCCACCAGGAAGAGGAATTAACCAAAGGCTCAGCGTGACGAGCCGGAACAAGATTAGGGCCTAAAGCAATCCTGCGGTCTTGCGGCCAGCTCACAAAAAAGCGAGTTGAAGAAAGGAGCTCAGGGGCACTGTAATTCACAAACCTGCAGAGTTATAAATGACAGCTACCGTCCAAAAATATACTGAAGAAAGGCTGCCAAGAGGAGTTGAAAGCGGGGCAGAATTGCAGGAAACTGATTTCAGTAGGTAGACTGGAATTGCATTTAAAGCATAGGACAAGAGGCAGAACGTGGACAATGATGCACTTGGCCAAAAAGGGCGTATGCGTTTTTTCCTGAATATATACAGGAAAAAACGCATACGTTCTTTTTGGCCAACCAAGCAAGCTTGCAAAGGAAATCTGCACTACAATGAAGTCTCACTTCCCCCCGGTCAAAAGGGCCATGTGAAAAAAGTGTAAAATCCAGAAAGGCAGGACAGGCCGTGGAGAACTGGGAGCCTTGTTGTGCTGATGGGCGGGATGTAAATTGCCAACAGCCACTCGGGAGAAGTGTATGGTGTTTCCTGAAACATATAAAAAACAAAGCAACAGAGCCTAGGGCACTTCCACTTATGGTCCTATAGCTTAGGGAAATTAAAATCAAAAAGACAGAGCCACCCCAAAGTTTGGGACGGCTCAGTTTACAAGAACCTCGTTTACAGTACAAGTTCAATATCGCAGAAAGCAGAAAATGGATAAAGAAGTTGCGGTACTTACGTTCAATGCAATATCACTCAGCAATGAAATCTATGTCATCAGGCCCATAGCAGCATAATGAGTGGATTCAGGTATGATGATTCTAAATGAAATGTCACACAGAAAAAGAAACATCATAAGATATCACTAATACACGGAATGTAAACTTGGCTATACAGGAACTGAATTACAAAACAGAACAGGATCTCATATTTAGAACACCAACTTATGCTTGCTTAAGGGGAAAGGTGAGTTGGGGTGCTACATACAACCAGAGATTGAAATGAGCACAGATAAAGTTCCTTAAGCCAAATATGTAATATACAAGAGCTACTCCTTGCTCAACGAAATAGACTCAACACCCAATATTAAACGTCTAATAATGTAACTGACTAGTAAGTATCTTAAAACCTATGGATTGCTATGTCTCCAAAAGAGAATCAAGTGTGTGTACAGGGGCATAAACGCAGCAGTGATAGGATTGGAGAGGTTCGGTGAGCAAATGAAGACCCTTTGAAGTCATATTGCATGGTACCCATTCCACGGGTCTCAACTCTCCAGGTTTAAGGGATTCTTCCTTCAGCTAAAACATGCATGTGGAACCCAGAGTATGATCAACTGTGTGATCGGGAGACGTGTTCAAATATGTCTCAGTTTTCGTCCCCTGGTACTCGGGTGCAACTTTCCAGACGCTTTACTAACACTCTCCCGACTTGGAGAGTCAGTGCCTTTAACCTCCTGTTTGGCCCAGTTTGCAATTTCTGCGGAAGATAAATAGGAATAGGGAGAACCAATGAGAGACTAGCTGGAGGTGTCTGGACGGGCAAATTTAACTCTCATTTCCCACCAGGAAGAGGAATTAACCAATGGCTCAGCGTGCCATGCCGGAACCAGATTAGGGCCTGAAGCAATCCTGCGGTGTTGCGGCCAGCTCACAAGAAAGCGAGTTGAAGAAAGGAGCTCAGGGGCACCGAAATTCACAAACCTGCAGAGTTATAAATGACAGCTATCGTCCAAAAATATACTGAAGTAAGGCTGCCAAGAGGACTTGAAAGTGGGGCAGAATTGCAGGAAACCGATTTCAGGAGGTAGACTGGAATTGCATTTAAAGCATAGGAAAAGAGGCAGAACGTGCACAATGATGCACTTGGCCAAAAAGTGTGTATGCGTTTTTTCCTGAATATATTCAGGAAAAAACGCATATGCCCTTTTTGGCCAACCAAGCAAGCTTGCAAAGGAAATCTGCACTACAATGAAGTCTCACTTCCGGCCAGTCAAAAGGGCCATCTGAAAAAAGTGTAAAATCCAGAAAGGCAGAACAGGCCATGGAGAACTGGGAGCCTTGTTATGCTGATGGGCGGGATGTAAATTGCCAACAGCCACTCGGGAGAAGTGTACGGTGTTTCCTGAAACATCTAAAAAACAAAGCAACAGAGCCTAGGGCACTTCCACATATGGTCCTAGAGCTTAAGGAAATTAAAATCAAAAAGACACAGCCACCCCTATGTTTGGGAAGGCTCTGTTTACAAGAACCTCGTTTACGGTACAAGTTCAATATCGCAGAAAGTGAAAAATGGATAAAGAAGATGTGATACTTACGTACAATGCAATATCACTCAGCAATGAAATCTATGTCATCAGGCCCATAGCAGCATAATGAGGGGATTCAGCTATGATGATTCTAACTGAAATAAGTCACACAGAAAAAGAAACATCATAAGATATCACTAATACACGGAATGTAAACTTGGCTACACAGGAACTGGATTACAAAACAGAACGGGGTCTCAAATTTAGAAAGCCAACTTATGCTTGCTTAAGGGGAAAGGTGAGTTGGGGTGCTGCATAAAACCAGAGATTGAAATGAGCCCAGATATATTTCCTTAAGCCAAATATGTAATACACAAGGGCTACTCCTTGCTCAACGAAATGGAATCAACACCCCATATTAAACGCCTAATAATGTACCTGACTAGTAAGTATCTTAAAACCTGTGGATTGCTATGTCTCTGAAAGGGAATCAAGCATATATACAGGGGCATAAATGCAGCAGTGATAGTATTGGAGAGGTTCGGTGAGCAAATGAAGACCCTTGGAAGTCATATTGCATGGTACCCATTCCACGTGTCTCAACGCTCCAGGTTTAAGGGATTCTTCCTTCAGCTAAAACATGCATGTGGAACCCAGAGTATGATCAACCGTGTGATCGGGAGACGTGTTCCAATATGTCTCAGTTCTCGTCCCCTGGTACTCGGGTGCAACTTTCCAGACGCTTTACTAACACTCTCCCGACTTGGAGAGTCAGTGCCTTTCACCTCCTGTTTGGCCCAGTTTGCAATTTCTGTGGAAGATGAACAGGAATAGGGAGAACCAATGAGAGCTTAGCTGGAGGTGTCTGGACGTGCAAATTTAACTCTCATTTCCCACCAGGAAGAGGAATTAACCAAAGGCTCAGCATGCCGTGCCAGAACCAGATTAGGGGCTGAAGCAATCCTGCGGTGTTGCGGCCAGCTCACAAGAAAGCGAGTTGAAGAAAGGAGCTCAGGGGCACTGTAATTCACACACCTGCAGAGTTATAAATGATAGCTATCGTCCAATAATATACTGAAGTTAGGCTGCCAAGAGGACTTGAAAGCGGCGCAGAATTGCAGGAAACCGATTTCAGGAGGTAGACTGGAATTGCATTTAAGCATAGGAAAAGAGCCAGAACGTCAACAATGATGCACTTGGCCAAAAAGGGCATATGCGTTTCTTCCTGAATATATTCAGGAAAAAACGCATACGCCCTTTTTGGCCAACCAAGCAAGCTTGCAAAGGAAATCTGCACTACAATGAAGTCTCTCTTCCCCTGGTCAAAAGGGCCATCTGAAAAAAGTGTAAAATCCAGAAAGGCAGGACAGGCCATGGAGATCTGGGAGCCTTGTTATGCTGATGGGCGGGATGTAAATTGCCAACAGCCACTCGGGAGAAGTGTATGGTGTTTCCTGAAACATCTAAAAAACAAAGCAACAGAGCCTAGGGCACTTCCACTTATGGTCCTATAGGTTAGGGAAATTAAAATCAAAAAGACACAGCAACCCCAAAGTTTGGGACGGCTCTGTTTACAAGAACCTCGTTTACGGTACAAGTTCAATATCGCATAAAGCGAAAAATGGATAAAGAAGTTGTGGTACTTACGTACAATGCAATATCACTCAGCAATGAAATCTATGTCATCAGGCCCGTAGCAGCATAATGAGTGGATTCAGGTATGATGATTCTAACTGAAATAAGTCACACAGAAAAAGAAACATCATAAGATATCACTAATACACGGAATGTAAACTTGGCTACACAGGAACTGGATTACATAACAGAACAGGGTCTCAAATTTAGAAAACCAACTTATGCTTGCTTAAGGGGAAAGGTGAGTTGGGGTGCTGCATAAAACCAGAGATTGAAATGAGCACAGATAAAGTTCCTTAAGCCAAATATGGAATAGACAAGAGCTACTCCTTGCTCAACGAAATGGACTCAACACCCCATATTAAACGCCAAAGAATGTACCTGACTAGTAAGTATCTTAAAACCTATGAATTGCTATGTCTCCGAAAGAGAATCAAGCGTGTGTACAGGGGCATAAACACAGCAGTGACAGGATTGGAGAGGTTCGGTGAGCAAATGAAGACGCTTTGAAGTCATATTTCATGGTACCCATTCCACGGGTCTCAACTCTCCTGGTTTAAAGGATTCTGCCTTCAGCTAAAACATGCATGTGGAACCCATATTATGATCAACCGTGTGATCGGGAGACGTGTTCCAATATGTCTCAGTTCTCATCCCCTGGTACTCGGGTGCAACATTCCAGTTGCTTTACTAATACTCTCCCGACTAGGAGAGTCAGTGTCTTTAACCTCCTGTTTGGCCCTGGTTGCAAATTCCACGGAAGATGAACAGGAATAGGGAGAACCAACGAGACACTATCTGGAGGTGTCTGGAAGGGCAAATTTAACTCTCATTTCACACCAGGAAGAGGAATTAACCAAAGGCTCGGCTTGCCGTGCTGGAACCAGATTAGGGCCTGAAGCAATCCTGCGGTGTTGCGGCCAGCTCAAAAGAAAGCGAGTTGAAGAAAGGAGCTCAGGGGCACTGTAATCACAAACCTGCAAAGTTATAAATGATAGCTATCATCCAAAAATATACTGAAGTAAGGCTGCCAAGAGGACTTGAAGGCGGGGCATAATTGCAGGAATCTGATTTCAGGAGGTAGACTGGATTGGATTTAAAGCATAGGAAAAGAGGCAGAACGTCGACAATGATGCACTTAGCCAAAACGGGCGTATGAGTTTTTTCCTGAATATATTCAGGAAAAGACGTATACGCCCTTTTTGGCCAACCAAGCAAGCTTGCAAAGGAAATCTGCACTACAATGAAGTCTCACTTCCCCCCAGTCAAATGGGCCATCTGAAAAAAGTGTAAAATCCAGAAAGGCAGGACAGGCCATGGAGAACTGGGAGCCTTGTTATGCTGATGGGCGGGATGTAAATTGCCAACAGCCACTCGGGAGAAGTGTATGGTGTTTCCTGAAACATCTAAAAAACAAAGCAACAGAGCCTAGGGCACTTCCACTTATGGTCCTATAGCTTAGGGAAATTAAAATCAAAAAGACACAGCCACCCCAAAGTTTGGGATGGCTCTGTTTACAAGAAACTCGTTTACGGTACAAGTTCAATATCGCATAAAGCGAAAAATGGATAAAGAAGTTGTGGTACTTACGTACAATGCAATATCACTCAGCAATGAAATCTATGTCATCAGGCCTATAGCAGCATAATGAGGGGATTCAACTATGATGATTCTAACTGAAATAAGTCACACAGAAAAAGAAACATCATAAGATATCACTAATACACGGAATGTAAACTTGGCTACACAGGAACTGGATTACAAAACAGAAGAGGGTCTCAAATTTAGAAAAGCAACTTATGCTTGCTTAAGGGGAAAGGTGAGTTGGGGTGCTGCATAAAAACAGAGATTGAAATGAGCCCAGATATATTTCCTTAAGCCAAATATGTAATTCACAAGGGCTACTCCTTGCTCAACGAAATGGAATCAACACCCCATATTAAACGCCTAAGAATGTACCTGACTAGTAAGTATCTTAAAACCTATGGATTGCTATGTCTCTGAAAGAGAATCAAGCATGTATACAGGGGCATAAATGCAGCAGTGATAGGATTGGAGAGGTTCGGTGAGCAAATGAAGACCCTTTGAAGTCATATTGCATGGTACCCATTCTACGGGTCTCAACTCTCCAGGTTTAAGGGATTCTTCCTTCAGCTAAAACATGCATGTGGAACCCAGAGTATGATCAACCGTGTGATCGGGAGACGTGTTCCAATATGTCTCAGTTCTCGTCCCCTGGTACTCGGGTGCAACATTCCAGAGGCTTTACTAACACTCTCCCGACTTGGAGAGTCAGTGCCTTTAACCTCCTGTTTGGCCCAGTTTGCAGTTTCTGCGGAAGATGAACAGGAATAGGGAGAACCAATGAGAGCCTAGCTGGAGGTGTCTGGACGTGCAAATTTAACTCTCATTTCCCACCAGGAAGAGGAATTAACCAAAGGCTCAGCATGCCGTGTCGGAACCAGATTAGGGGCTGAAGCAATCCTGCGGTGTAGCGGCCAGCTCACAAGAAAGCGAGTTGAAGAAAGGAGCTCAGGGGCACTGTAATTCACACACCTGCAGAGTTATAAATGATAGCTATCGTCCAAAAATATACTGAAGTTAGGCTGCCAAGAGGACTTGAAAGCGGGGCAGAATTGCAGGAAGCCGATTTCAGGAGGTAGACTGGAATTGCATTTAAAGCATAGGAAAAGAGGCAGAACGTGGACAATGATGCACTTGGCCAAAAAGGGCGTATGCGTTTTTTCCTGAATATATTCAGAAAAAAACGCATACGCCCTTTTTGGCCAACCAAGCAAGCTTGCAAAGGAAATCTGCACTACAATGAAGTCTCACTTCCGGCCAGTCAAAAGGGCCATCTGAAAAAAGTGTAAAATCCAGAAAGGCAGAACAGGCCATGGAGAACTGGGAGCCTTGTTATGCTGATGGGCGGGATGTAAATTGTCAACAGCCACTCGGGAGAAGTGTACGGTGTTTCCTGAAACATCTAAAAAACAAAGCAACAGAGCCTAGGGCACTTCCACATATGGTCCTAGAGCTTAAGGAAATTAAAATCAAAAAGACACAGCCACCCCTAAGTTTGGGAAGGCTCTGTTTACAAGAACCTCGTTTACGGTACAAGTTCAATATCGCAGAAAGTGAAAAATGGATAAAGAAGATGTGATACTTACGTACAATGCAATATCACTCAGCAATGAAATCTATGTCATCAGGCCCATAGCAGCATAATGAGGGGATTCAGCTATGATGATTCTAACTGAAATAAGTCACACAGAAAAAGAAACATCATAAGATATCACTAATACACGGAATGTAAACTTGGCTACACAGGAACTGGATTACAAAACAGAACGGGGTCTCAAATTTAGAAAGCCAACTTATGCTTGCTTAAGGGGAAAGGTGAGTTGGGGTGCTGCATAAAACCAGAGATTGAAATGAGCCCAGATATATTTCCTTAAGCCAAATATGTAATACACAAGGGCTACTCCTTGCTCAACGAAATGGAATCAACACCCCATATTAAACGCCTAAGAATGTACCTGACTAGTAAGTATCTTAAAACCTGTGGATTGCTATGTCTCTGAAAGAGAATCAAGCATATATACAGGGGCATAAATGCAGCAGTGATAGTATTGGAGAGGTTCGGTGAGCAAATGAAGACCCTTGGAAGTCATATTGCATGGTACCCATTCCACGTGTCTCAACGCTCCAGGTTTAAGGGATTCTTCCTTCAGCTAAAACATGCATGTGGAACCCAGAGTATGATCAACCGTGTGATCGGGAGACGTGTTCCAATATGTCTCAGTTCTCGTCCCCTGGTACTCGGGTGCAACTTTCCAGACGCTTTACTAACACTCTCCCGACTTGGAGAGTCAGTGCCTTTCACCTCCTGTTTGGCCCAGTTTGCAATTTCTGTGGAAGATGAACAGGAATAGGGAGAACCAACGAGACACTATCTGGAGGTGTCTGGACGTGCAAATTTAACTCTCATTTCCCACCAGGAAGAGGAATTAACCAAAGGCTCAGCATGCCGTGCCAGAACCAGATTAGGGGCTGAAGCAATCCTGCGGTGTTGCGGCCAGCTCACAAGAAAGCGAGTTGAAGAAAGGAGCTCAGGGGCACTGTAATTCACACACCTGCAGAGTTATAAATGATAGCTATCGTCCAATAATATACTGAAGTTAGGCTGCCAAGAGGACTTGAAAGCGGCGCAGAATTGCAGGAAACCGATTTCAGGAGGTAGACTGGAATTGCATTTAAGCATAGGAAAAGAGCCAGAACGTCAACAATGATGCACTTGGCCAAAAAGGGCATATGCGTTTGTTCCTGAATATATTCAGGAAAAAACGCATACGCCCTTTTTGGCCAACCAAGCAAGCTTGCAAAGGAAATCTGCACTACAATGAAGTCTCTCTTCCCCTGGTCAAAAGGGCCATCTGAAAAAAGTGTAAAATCCAGAAAGGCAGGACAGGCCATGGAGATCTGGGAGCCTTGTTATGCTGATGGGCGGGATGTAAATTGCCAACAGCCACTCGGGAGAAGTGTATGGTGTTTCCTGAAACATCTAAAAAACAAAGCAACAGAGCCTAGGGCACTTCCACTTATGGTCCTATAGGTTAGGGAAATTAAAATCAAAAAGACACAGCAACCCCAAAGTTTGGGACGGCTCTGTTTACAAGAACCTCGTTTACGGTACAAGTTCAATATCGCATAAAGCGAAAAATGGATAAAGAAGTTGTGGTACTTACGTACAATGCAATATCACTCAGCAATGAAATCTATGTCATCAGGCCCGTAGCAGCATAATGAGTGGATTCAGGTATGATGATTCTAACTGAAATAAGTCACACAGAAAAAGAAACATCATAAGATATCACTAATACACGGAATGTAAACTTGGCTACACAGGAACTGGATTACAAAACAGAAGAGGGTCTCAAATTTAGAAAAGCAACTTATGCTTGCTTAAGGGGAAAGGTGAGTTGGGGTGCTGCATAAAAACAGAGATTGAAATGAGCCCAGATATATTTCCTTAAGCCAAATATGGAATAGACAAGAGCTACTCCTTGCTCAACGAAATGGACTCAACACCCCATATTAAACGCCAAAGAATGTACCTGACTAGTAAGTATCTTAAAACCTATGGATTGCTATGTCTCTGAAAGAGAATCAAGCATGTATACAGGGGCATAAATGCAGCAGTGATAGGATTGGAGAGGTTCGGTGAGCAAATGAAGACCCTTTGAAGTCATATTGCATGGTACCCATTCTACGGGTCTCAACTCTCCAGGTTTAAGGGATTCTTCCTTCAGCTAAAACATGCATGTGGAACCCAGAGTATGATCAACCGTGTGATCGGGAGACGTGTTCCAATATGTCTCAGTTCTCGTCCCCTGGTACTCGGGTGCAACATTCCAGAGGCTTTACTAACACTCTCCCGACTTGGAGAGTCAGTGCCTTTAACCTCCTGTTTGGCCCAGTTTGCAATTTCTGCGGAAGATGAACAGGAATAGGGAGAACCAATGAGAGCCTAGCTGGAGGTGTCTGGACGTGCAAATTTAACTCTCATTTCCCACCAGGAAGAGGAATTAACCAAAGGCTCAGCATGCCGTGTCGGAACCAGATTAGGGGCTGAAGCAATCCTGCGGTGTAGCGGCCAGCTCACAAGAAAGCGAGTTGAAGAAAGGAGCTCAGGGGCACTGTAATTCACACACCTGCAGAGTTATAAATGATAGCTATCGTCCAAAAATATACTGAAGTTAGGCTGCCAAGAGGACTTGAAAGCGGGGCAGAATTGCAGGAAGCCGATTTCAGGAGGTAGACTGGAATTGCATTTAAAGCATAGGAAAAGAGGCAGAACGTGGACAATGATGCACTTGGCCAAAAAGGGCGTATGCGTTTTTTCCTGAATATATTCAGAAAAAAACGCATACGCCCTTTTTAGCCAACCAAGCAAGCTTGCAAAGGAAATCTGCACTACAATGAAGTCTCACTTCCCCCCGGTGAAAAGGGCCATCTGAAAAAAGTGTAAAATCCAGAAAGGCAGGACAGGCCATGGAGAACTGGGAGCCTTGTTATGCTGATGGGCGGGATGTAAATTGCCAACAGCCACTCGGGTGAAGTGTATGGTGTTTCCTGAAACATCTAAAAAACAAAGCAACAGAGCCTAGGGCACTTCCACTTATGGTCCTATAGCTTAGGGAAATTAAAATCAAAAAGACACATCCACCCTAAAATTTGGGACGGCTCTGTTTACAGGAACCTCTTCTGCAGCACAAGTTAAATATGTCAGAGAGCAAATAATGGATAAAGAAGTTGCGGTACTTACGTACAACAGAATACCTCTCAGCAATGAAAACTATGTCACCAGGCCCATACCAGCATAATGAGTAGATTGAGGCACGGTGATTCTAAGTGAAAAATGTCACACAGAAAAAAAACTTCATAAGGTACCACTAATACATGGAATGAGAACTTGGCTACTCATGAACTGAATTACAAAACAGAACAGGGTCTCATGTTTAGAAAAACAACTTATCCTTGCTTAAGGGGGAACGTGAGTTGGGGTGCTGCATAAAACCTGAGTTTGAAATTAGCACAGATACCGTTCCATAAGCTAAATATGTAATAGACAAGACCGACCCCTTGCTCAAGGAAATGGACTCAACAATGAGATATCACCTCACACCTGGTAGAATGGGCATCATCAGAAAATCTACAAACAAAAAATGCTGGAAAGGGTGTGGAGAAAAGGAACCCTCTTCCACTATTGTTGGGAATATAAATTGATACAGTCACTATGGAGAACAATATGGAGTTTCTTAAGAAACTAACAGTAGAATTACCATATGATACAGCAATCCCAGTTCTGGACATATACCCAGACAAAACCATAAATCAAAAAGAGACATTCACCGCAATGTTCATTGCCTCACTCTTTACAATATCGAGGTAATGGAAGCAACCTAAATGCCCACAGACAGACGAATGCATAAAGCTGTGGTACATATATAAAATGGAATATTACTAAGCCATGAAAAGGAATGAAATTGGGTCATTTGTAGAGACGTCGATGGATCTAGAGACTGTCATACAGAGTGAAGTAAGTCAGAAAGAGAAAAACAAATCTTGTATATTCATGCATATATGTGGAACCTAGAAATACTGTACAGGTTAACCATTTTGCAAGGCATAAATAGAGCAACAGATGTAGACAACAAACGTATGGACAACAAGGGGGGAAAGCTGTTGGGGTGGTGGTGGTGGGAGGCGTTGAGAGACTGGGATTGGCATGTATACATTTATATGTATAAAACAGATAACCAATAAGAACCTGCTGTATAAAAATATAAAATAAAATTCAAAATTAAAAAGAAATAAAATTTAAAAAATAAAACAGAAAAAACAATTATTCCCTTCACATACATGTATTTATATGAATAAATTATTTCCATGCTTATATCTGTAAATACAAAAAAGAGGAATAAAATCTACCTTGAACCAAAAACGAAAAAGAGAAAAAAATCACAGAACCCACCAGTTCCACAGAGGAAAACCGTATCAGGGCACTTGCTCCAGTTGTAAACAATTCTGAAGTTGGTCAGTGGTGGGGAATCGTCTCCCATTCAGCCAGCAACCCCCACGCAACAAGCGTCCTCATTGCAAAGCTGGGGCACCGTGCCGAGGCATCTGTGAGAAAACGTGAGCTGAGCCCCAGGCCAGTTGCTGCTGAACTATTCCCACCCGTCCCAGGTAAAACACCTGAATATATACAAGGACTTGAAAGCCTAGAGGAAGGGCCATAGAGCCACACGAGTGACAGCATGCTGGCCGACTTGGTGCCTGCAGGCCAGCCAGGATGGTCCTGGCCCTGGGTGCTCTTCTGGAAGATTTCCATTTCCCTGCCTGAGATACCCGTCCTGTCCCTGCCCCCACTGCTTTTTTCCTTTCTCACCTCTGCCCAGGGAGAAATTCCAGCAGCAGGTATAGGTGACACATCCTCTTCTTTAGCAGGTGGCAGCCTGGCAACTGCTGCAGAAAGTCCAGCAGAGCCCCACTCACACTGGGCCACCCACAAAGCCGTGGCCTCTCACTCCCTCCCACCAGCCCAGCCCCGAGACTGCTGACAGGGCAGAGAAAATGGCGTCAGGCATGGCTGCAGGGGCTCTTGCTGCCTGGAGTGGTATTTATATTGATCTCAACCCAGGCACACCTGGGGAGGGCTGGCCGGCACGGTAAGGCTGCCCAGGTCAGCCAATCATCACCCCTCAGGGGCTCACAGTTGCAGAAAATGGAACTTGCTGAACCGGCCAGGTCCAAGGAACAGGTGTGGGCTCCTGAGAGTCAGGATAGACAAGGGGCTGCAGCTTTGGCTTGTTTTCTAATCATTTTATCTGGCCCATGAGTGGGAGACAACTTCAAGAAAACCCTCTCCTAATGAGAGGAACCCAGGAGTCAGGGAGAGGAGGGGTGGGTGGTGGTTGGAGACAGAGGCCTGGTGCCCCGGGTGCAGTGGAAGTCTCTGGAAGACCAGGTGGAGGGAGGCCGCACAGAGTGATGCCCAGGGTCACAGACCTGTCGCAGCTGCTGTTTGTTAGTTCCAGTCCTGCTCTGAGGTGCTCTGTGTCAGCTCTGAGTGACAGGTGAGCTGGGGGTGCTCTGCAATGAGGGCTATGTGCACGGTTCCTGTGTGCCCAGCCCTGCCACGGTACCTGCAAGGGTAGCTCTGTATCCTGGGAGGGGCCTGACCACGAGAGCCCCGTGGGCTGGGGTGGGGGTGGGGTACCTGCCCAGGTGAGCTCCATATTCTGGGATTGGTCTGACCACGAGAGCCCCATGGGCGCTGGGGACCTGGTAAAGGATGTCAGGACAGTCAGTGAAGCCACCGAGGATATACCTCCAACTGCTCCTAATTCCTACACCCTGCTGGTCATTCTACCAACCACCAGGACATGGTATTCTGTATTAGTCTTCAATGATGCCTTCTTCTGTATTCCATTAGTCCCAGAGTCACAAGAAATTTTGGCTTGTGAGTGGCAGGACTCAACATACAACTAAAACAATACTTCTGGGCCGTCTTGCCCCAAGGGTGCAAAAATTCCCACACCATCTTTGGGGAAAGCTTAGCTAAAGACCTAAAAGTTCTACCTCTGGAAAAGGAAACTCTCCTTCAGTACGCAGACGACATTCTGATCGCCAGCCCTACTAAGGAGGCCTCTGAACTACCAAGCCAATAAAGGATAGAAGTTGTCCAAGAAAAAGCTCAAATATCACAGACTGCGGTGACCTGCCTGGGCTTCGTTCTCACAGAAGGTCGGAGAAGCCCATCCCAGGAAAGGAAAGAAACCATTTTCAGCCTTACCCCTTTCTAAAACTAGAAGACAGCTTAGGGGTTCCTGGGGAGGCCAGGGTTTGCTGCTTCTGGATCCCTAACTACAGTCTACTAGCTGGGCCTCTATATGAAACACTGAAAGGAAAAGTTGATGATCCTTTTGAATAGAATCCAGAAGTGACCTTTCAA
>NW_026043973.1:0-71000 GCF_937001465.1 Orcinus orca
ACCTGGCAGGCGTGTCCTCACACTAGTTGGGCCACATCATCGAAATGTAAGAAACCCAGCACATGTGGCCTCAATCCAGAGGACCCACATCACCAAGGTGCTTGGAGTGAAGCAGGCAGGAGTAGCCTCACAACAGAGGGCCCATAGAATAAAAAGGTGAGGAATCCAGCAGTTGGAACCTCCCATCAGGCGGCCAGGAACACAGAGGCCATGGGATCCTGGTCGGAGTGAACTTACATCAAAGAGCCCACACGATGGAACTGTGAGCAACCCAGCCGTTGGGACCTCAGAGCAGAAGGCCCACATCCCCAGCAGGATGGGAACCTGGCAGGAGTGTCCTGGCATCACTGGCTACACATCAGAAAACATGGGGAGCCCAGCAGTTACGGTCTTAAACCATAGGGACCTCATCAACCAGGGGAGGAGGAGCCCGGTGGGCTCCAACTGCCACCCGAGGGCCCACGTAGCCAAGGCGACGTGTGCGAGCCAGGTAGGAGTGACCTCACATCGGAGGACCCACCTCACAGAAGTTTGAGGAACCGAGCCAGGATCAGACTCTCACCAGAGGGCCCAAATCACGAAGGGGATGGGAACAAGGCACGAGTGTCCTCCTACCAGTGTGGTCACTTCATCGAAAGGTGAGGGAACCAGCACATGTGTCTCGGTGGAAGGAGCCAAAAGGCCCACCTTCTTAAGGGCTCCTCTAGACTCCCGGACACCCTGCCGTCTTAGGCCTAACACTTGGACATTGTGACGGCATGGAGAGCCTGGGAACCCTAAGACACGGTGGAAGTGCGACTCGCAAGCTGGGCGCCAGGAACCTTCGAAGCGCAGTGTGGTTTCATGCACGAAAGCGAGCCCAAGCGTCTGAGGCTGGTAGCCTTTTGCTTGAGAGGGTTGGTATCCTCGTGGGCCTGACGGCTACTTCCCCGTTTCCGCCACCCTCAGGAAACTCTTCCGCAGAGTCTTCGGAACCCGCTGAGAGAGAAGAGCTGCCAAGTGGATGCACAGAACAGTCACCTCGCTACCAGCCCCGTGTCCCAAGCAACGATCCTTCCCCGGAGGGTACTTAACCCACCCAGGGATTCAAGCAGGGGCTTTGCCTTGTCCAACTTGCACAGCAAAGTGGCAAGAGATGTAGGGCTCATCTACTTGCGTTCACACTACGTGGCCCGGAGAAGCTGTCACGGAGCCGAATCCAGCACCCTTCCTCCACCACGTGTGTACGCCAAAGGAGCGCTGGGCACTGGGTGTTCTCAGGCCAAGAGAGAAGTCCTTGTTCTGTGCTGCACCTGCTGGGTGCTTCAAAGGTTCTCTGACCTTCCTCCTCTGGAAGCTTTTCAGAGCTGAGGCTACCCCTGGGCTGCGAAAGCAGAGAGGCGTAGAGGCCTTTCACACTGAAGGCGTGGGCTTGTTTCCCAGGGAGAAAGTGTACGTCGCCCACCCCCCCACCCCCACCCCACCCCACCCCACCCCCAGCTGGAGGCGTGCAGGTGGACACCAGTTTGTTCTGCCCACGGAAAATACAATGAGGCGGACACGATTTGGGCCGTCTGGTGAAAGAATTTGGGATCGGCGGCACCCTGAGTACCTTTCCTGAAGTTTGCTTCCTAGCTGCTTCCACTCGGCGTTCAGAGGCGAGATGCGAACAAACTTGCTCAGCGTGCGGCGAAGAGCCTTGATGCCCTGCCCTAAATGTTTGTGCTTCTGGCCAGCGTCACGCAAGGACTTTGACACGCAGGATTCTTACCTTGACTCTAAGCTGTCCCTGTTGGCTGAAGCAGTCGGCGTGTCTGTAGCGCAGCCTGGGAGGCAGGGCGTTGGGGGGAGTCTGCCAAGTGACTGGCCTCCATTATATAGCTAACTGAGAAAAATGCGTCGAGGCTTTCGGGAGCCACTTACAGGGAAAGGTTGCAATTCGGAATTGGAGACCGTGCTGGCAAACGTCAGCAGCTCCTCTGCCTCGGAGTGCTCTTGGTGTGCCGACTCCTAACAGCCACCACGGTCCCCAGCGTGGGAACGGTCCCATTGCGAGCCGGTTTCATCCGTGCAAGATCCACGGGAGGCTGATCTCCAACGATCGGGCTCCACACCTTGAGCCTTTGGGACAGGGCAGTCCTGAGCCGATGTGCCCACCAGGGGACGCAACCAAAGTTTACTTACCACAGGAAAGAGCATCAAGGCCTCGTGTTCTCTCCATGAAATGAACGTGAGCTTGAAGGGTGATGCGTCAGAGTACGCTGTGAACAGCTCGCTGGTACGCCTGTCTTGCCCCCTCTCACGGTCTCACGCACCCGGGCTCAGGTCCGTGTAGGAATGCTGAGTGGGAGCGCCAGCCTCCCTTCTGGATTCTGAAGCCTTCCACCCCAATGGTGAGTCTGTGTGTCTCTTACGTGGCGGGGGGGGGGGGGGGGGCGGAATGAGGTCGCCCACAGAGGTTCTGACAGGAAAGAACTAAAGACGCACGGTGCTGAGGAGCCGGTTCCTCATGGAAGGAGCCCAAAGGCCAGAAAGCCGAAGGTCTCTTTCAGAGCTGCCGGACGCTCTGCCGTTCTAGGCCTGAGATACGGACCTTGTGTGACGGCACGGAAACCCTGCGAGATTTAGGCGACATGGCCAAGTGCAAGTGGCAATCCGGAAGGAAGAACCTTCAAGGCGGAGTGTCCTTTCCTGTACAAAACTGCGCCCAAGTGGCTGAGGCAGGTAGGCTTTTACTTCACAGAACCGGTATCCACGTATGCACGTGGGTTACTCTAAAGAAACGACACTGTGAGCAACCTCTTCCTAAAAGCCTTCGCAAACGGCTTTGGAGACAACAGCAGCGAGCGCAGTGGAGGCACAGACCATTATCCTAGATAGCAGCACAGTGGCTCTAGCAGCGATCGCTTCCCGGAGGATACTCACGCCACGCCGAGATTCCAGCAGGGAGTTTTGCCTTGTAGCAGTACGACTCACTCAAGAAACAGGGATGAGGTGTAGGGCTAATTAATCTACGAGCGCTCACTCTATGTGTCCGCGAGAAGGTTTGACGGAGGGGAATCCTTCACCGACCGCGACCACGCGTGTGCAACAAAGAAGCCCTGTGCCGTGGGTGTTCTCAGGCCGACAGAGAAGACCTAGGTGTGTGCTGCACCCGCTCTCGGTGGTTCACACGTTGCGTGACCCTGTGCCTTTGGAAGGCTGTCAGAGCGGGAGGCACCTGTGTGCTGCTAGCCCGAAGAGGCGTAGAGGCCTTTCACACTGAAGGAAGGGCTTGCATCTCATGGAGAAAATGCGTACGTCGCCCGGCAGATGGAGGCGCGCTCTTGACACCATTTCTTCTGCCCGTTTAAAACACAAGTATTTGTACTCGATCTGGGCTGCCTGGTGAAGTACTTGGCAGTCCGCATCACCCTGAGTACCTTTCCTGAAGTTTGATTCGTAGCTGGGTAAACTCGGGCTTCAGAGGCTAGATGAGACCAAACGTGTTCAGCCTCTGGCGAATGCCTTTGACCAGAGGCCTATACGCCTGCGCTTGTGGCGAGGGCTAGGCAAGAACGTTTACACACTGGGTTTTTACCTTTACTCTAAAGCTGTCCCTTTCGGCTGCAGCAGGCGGCGTGTCCGTATCCCAGCCAGGGAAGCGGGCCACTGGGGGAGTCTGCCAGGCGACAGGCCTCCACTCTAGATAACGGCGAAAATGCATCACGGCCTTTGGAAGCCCCTTTAAAGGAGAGGCTCCTCTTCGGATTAGAAGACTTTGCTAGCGGACTTCAGCAGCTCCTCTCCTTCAGGGTGCTCGGGCTGTGAAGACTAGTGAAAGCCACCACGGTCCCCAGCTTTTGAACGGCTCTTTCCCGAGTTGGTTCCATCCGTGGAAGCGCCGAAGGGGCTGATCTCCACCAATCGGGCTGCGCACCGTGAGTCTCTGGGGTAGGGCAGTCCTGAGCCAGTGTGCCACCCAAGGAATGAAAGGCAAAGTTCCCTTACCCACAAGAAGGCACACTGAGGCCCGGTGTGTTCTCTACGACATTTACGTGGGCTTGAAGGGTGATGCCTATACTACGTTGTGGAAAGGCTCGGGGTCACGGCTCTCTTTCTCCCTCTCTCGGTCCCGTAGCCTGGTGCTCAGCTGTTGTGAGCATGCTGAGTGAGAGACACTGCCTCTGTGCTGGACTCAGAAGGCTTCCTCCCTTTATGGCAATTCTGTTTGTCTCTTACGTCGAGGAGCAATGAGGGTGCGCACAGGTATTCTGAAATCAACTAACTGACGACAGAGGATCCGGGGGAGCTGGTTTCTCGGTGGAAGGAGCCAAAAGGCCCACCTTCTTAAAGGGCTCCTCTGGAGCTCCCGGACACCCTGCCGTCTTAGGCCTAACACTTGGACATTGTGACGGCATGGAGAGCCTGGGAACCCTAAGACACGGTGGAAGTGCGACTCGCAAGCTGGGCGCCAGGAACCTTCGAAGCGCAGTGTGGTTTCATGCACGAAAGCGAGCCCAAGCGTCTGAGGCTGGTAGCCTTTTGCTTGAGAGGGTTGGTATCCTCGTGGGCCTGACGGCTACTTCCCCGTTTCCGCCACCCTCAGGAAACTCTTCCGCAGAGTCTTCGGAACCCGCTGAGAGAGAAGAGCTGCCAAGTGGATGCACAGAACAGTCACCTCGCTACCAGCCCCGTGTCCCAAGCAACGATCCTTCCCCGGAGGGTACTTAACCCACCCAGGGATTCAAGCAGGGGCTTTGCCTTGTCCAACTTGCACAGCAAAGTGGCAAGAGATGTAGGGCTCATCTACTTGCGTTCACACTACGTGGCCCGGAGAAGCTGTCACGGAGCCGAATCCAGCACCCTTCCTCCACCACGTGTGTACGCCAAAGGAGCGCTGGGCACTGGGTGTTCTCAGGCCAAGAGAGAAGTCCTTGTTCTGTGCTGCACCTGCTGGGTGCTTCAAAGGTTCTCTGACCTTCCTCCTCTGGAAGCTTTTCAGAGCTGAGGCTACCCCTGGGCTGCGAAAGCAGAGAGGCGTAGAGGCCTTTCACACTGAAGGCGTGGGCTTGTTTCCCAGGGAGAAAGTGTACGTCGCCCACCCCCCCACCCCCACCCCACCCCACCCCACCCCCAGCTGGAGGCGTGCAGGTGGACACCAGTTTGTTCTGCCCACGGAAAATACAATGAGGCGGACACGATTTGGGCCGTCTGGTGAAAGAATTTGGGATCGGCGGCACCCTGAGTACCTTTCCTGAAGTTTGCTTCCTAGCTGCTTCCACTCGGCGTTCAGAGGCGAGATGCGAACAAACTTGCTCAGCGTGCGGCGAAGAGCCTTGATGCCCTGCCCTAAATGTTTGTGCTTCTGGCCAGCGTCACGCAAGGACTTTGACACGCAGGATTCTTACCTTGACTCTAAGCTGTCCCTGTTGGCTGAAGCAGTCGGCGTGTCTGTAGCGCAGCCTGGGAGGCAGGGCGTTGGGGGGAGTCTGCCAAGTGACTGGCCTCCATTATATAGCTAACTGAGAAAAATGCGTCGAGGCTTTCGGGAGCCACTTACAGGGAAAGGTTGCAATTCGGAATTGGAGACCGTGCTGGCAAACGTCAGCAGCTCCTCTGCCTCGGAGTGCTCTTGGTGTGCCGACTCCTAACAGCCACCACGGTCCCCAGCGTGGGAACGGTCCCATTGCGAGCCGGTTTCATCCGTGCAAGATCCACGGGAGGCTGATCTCCAACGATCGGGCTCCACACCTTGAGCCTTTGGGACAGGGCAGTCCTGAGCCGATGTGCCCACCAGGGGACGCAACCAAAGTTTACTTACCACAGGAAAGAGCATCAAGGCCTCGTGTTCTCTCCATGAAATGAACGTGAGCTTGAAGGGTGATGCGTCAGAGTACGCTGTGAACAGCTCGCTGGTACGCCTGTCTTGCCCCCTCTCACGGTCTCACGCACCCGGGCTCAGGTCCGTGTAGGAATGCTGAGTGGGAGCGCCAGCCTCCCTTCTGGATTCTGAAGCCTTCCACCCCAATGGTGAGTCTGTGTGTCTCTTACGTGGCGGGGGGGGGGGGGGGGGCGGAATGAGGTCGCCCACAGAGGTTCTGACAGGAAAGAACTAAAGACGCACGGTGCTGAGGAGCCGGTTCCTCATGGAAGGAGCCCAAAGGCCAGAAAGCCGAAGGTCTCTTTCAGAGCTGCCGGACGCTCTGCCGTTCTAGGCCTGAGATACGGACCTTGTGTGACGGCACGGAAACCCTGCGAGATTTAGGCGACATGGCCAAGTGCAAGTGGCAATCCGGAAGGAAGAACCTTCAAGGCGGAGTGTCCTTTCCTGTACAAAACTGCGCCCAAGTGGCTGAGGCAGGTAGGCTTTTACTTCACAGAACCGGTATCCACGTATGCACGTGGGTTACTCTAAAGAAACGACACTGTGAGCAACCTCTTCCTAAAAGCCTTCGCAAACGGCTTTGGAGACAACAGCAGCGAGCGCAGTGGAGGCACAGACCATTATCCTAGATAGCAGCACAGTGGCTCTAGCAGCGATCGCTTCCCGGAGGATACTCACGCCACGCCGAGATTCCAGCAGGGAGTTTTGCCTTGTAGCAGTACGACTCACTCAAGAAACAGGGATGAGGTGTAGGGCTAATTAATCTACGAGCGCTCACTCTATGTGTCCGCGAGAAGGT
The DNA here is from genome assembly GCF_937001465.1 of Orcinus orca. Classification (NCBI taxonomy): domain Eukaryota; kingdom Metazoa; phylum Chordata; class Mammalia; order Artiodactyla; family Delphinidae; genus Orcinus; species Orcinus orca. Next base: position 6,645 of record NW_026043973.1, read on the forward strand.
TTGACGGAGGGGAATCCTTCACCGACCGCGACCACGCGTGTGCAACAAAGAAGCCCTGTGCCGTGGGTGTTCTCAGGCCGACAGAGAAGACCTAGGTGTGTGCTGCACCCGCTCTCGGTGGTTCACACGTTGCGTGACCCTGTGCCTTTGGAAGGCTGTCAGAGCGGGAGGCACCTGTGTGCTGCTAGCCCGAAGAGGCGTAGAGGCCTTTCACACTGAAGGAAGGGCTTGCATCTCATGGAGAAAATGCGTACGTCGCCCGGCAGATGGAGGCGCGCTCTTGACACCATTTCTTCTGCCCGTTTAAAACACAAGTATTTGTACTCGATCTGGGCTGCCTGGTGAAGTACTTGGCAGTCCGCATCACCCTGAGTACCTTTCCTGAAGTTTGATTCGTAGCTGGGTAAACTCGGGCTTCAGAGGCTAGATGAGACCAAACGTGTTCAGCCTCTGGCGAATGCCTTTGACCAGAGGCCTATACGCCTGCGCTTGTGGCGAGGGCTAGGCAAGAACGTTTACACACTGGGTTTTTACCTTTACTCTAAAGCTGTCCCTTTCGGCTGCAGCAGGCGGCGTGTCCGTATCCCAGCCAGGGAAGCGGGCCACTGGGGGAGTCTGCCAGGCGACAGGCCTCCACTCTAGATAACGGCGAAAATGCATCACGGCCTTTGGAAGCCCCTTTAAAGGAGAGGCTCCTCTTCGGATTAGAAGACTTTGCTAGCGGACTTCAGCAGCTCCTCTCCTTCAGGGTGCTCGGGCTGTGAAGACTAGTGAAAGCCACCACGGTCCCCAGCTTTTGAACGGCTCTTTCCCGAGTTGGTTCCATCCGTGGAAGCGCCGAAGGGGCTGATCTCCACCAATCGGGCTGCGCACCGTGAGTCTCTGGGGTAGGGCAGTCCTGAGCCAGTGTGCCACCCAAGGAATGAAAGGCAAAGTTCCCTTACCCACAAGAAGGCACACTGAGGCCCGGTGTGTTCTCTACGACATTTACGTGGGCTTGAAGGGTGATGCCTATACTACGTTGTGGAAAGGCTCGGGGTCACGGCTCTCTTTCTCCCTCTCTCGGTCCCGTAGCCTGGTGCTCAGCTGTTGTGAGCATGCTGAGTGAGAGACACTGCCTCTGTGCTGGACTCAGAAGGCTTCCTCCCTTTATGGCAATTCTGTTTGTCTCTTACGTCGAGGAGCAATGAGGGTGCGCACAGGTATTCTGAAATCAACTAACTGACGACAGAGGATCCGGGGGAGCTGGTTTCTCGGTGGAAGGAGCCAAAAGGCCCACCTTCTTAAAGGGCTCCTCTGGAGCTCCCGGACACCCTGCCGTCTTAGGCCTAACACTTGGACATTGTGACGGCATGGAGAGCCTGGGAACCCTAAGACACGGTGGAAGTGCGACTCGCAAGCTGGGCGCCAGGAACCTTCGAAGCGCAGTGTGGTTTCATGCACGAAAGCGAGCCCAAGCGTCTGAGGCTGGTAGCCTTTTGCTTGAGAGGGTTGGTATCCTCGTGGGCCTGACGGCTACTTCCCCGTTTCCGCCACCCTCAGGAAACTCTTCCGCAGAGTCTTCGGAACCCGCTGAGAGAGAAGAGCTGCCAAGTGGATGCACAGAACAGTCACCTCGCTACCAGCCCCGTGTCCCAAGCAACGATCCTTCCCCGGAGGGTACTTAACCCACCCAGGGATTCAAGCAGGGGCTTTGCCTTGTCCAACTTGCACAGCAAAGTGGCAAGAGATGTAGGGCTCATCTACTTGCGTTCACACTACGTGGCCCGGAGAAGCTGTCACGGAGCCGAATCCAGCACCCTTCCTCCACCACGTGTGTACGCCAAAGGAGCGCTGGGCACTGGGTGTTCTCAGGCCAAGAGAGAAGTCCTTGTTCTGTGCTGCACCTGCTGGGTGCTTCAAAGGTTCTCTGACCTTCCTCCTCTGGAAGCTTTTCAGAGCTGAGGCTACCCCTGGGCTGCGAAAGCAGAGAGGCGTAGAGGCCTTTCACACTGAAGGCGTGGGCTTGTTTCCCAGGGAGAAAGTGTACGTCGCCCACCCCCCCACCCCCACCCCACCCCACCCCACCCCCAGCTGGAGGCGTGCAGGTGGACACCAGTTTGTTCTGCCCACGGAAAATACAATGAGGCGGACACGATTTGGGCCGTCTGGTGAAAGAATTTGGGATCGGCGGCACCCTGAGTACCTTTCCTGAAGTTTGCTTCCTAGCTGCTTCCACTCGGCGTTCAGAGGCGAGATGCGAACAAACTTGCTCAGCGTGCGGCGAAGAGCCTTGATGCCCTGCCCTAAATGTTTGTGCTTCTGGCCAGCGTCACGCAAGGACTTTGACACGCAGGATTCTTACCTTGACTCTAAGCTGTCCCTGTTGGCTGAAGCAGTCGGCGTGTCTGTAGCGCAGCCTGGGAGGCAGGGCGTTGGGGGGAGTCTGCCAAGTGACTGGCCTCCATTATATAGCTAACTGAGAAAAATGCGTCGAGGCTTTCGGGAGCCACTTACAGGGAAAGGTTGCAATTCGGAATTGGAGACCGTGCTGGCAAACGTCAGCAGCTCCTCTGCCTCGGAGTGCTCTTGGTGTGCCGACTCCTAACAGCCACCACGGTCCCCAGCGTGGGAACGGTCCCATTGCGAGCCGGTTTCATCCGTGCAAGATCCACGGGAGGCTGATCTCCAACGATCGGGCTCCACACCTTGAGCCTTTGGGACAGGGCAGTCCTGAGCCGATGTGCCCACCAGGGGACGCAACCAAAGTTTACTTACCACAGGAAAGAGCATCAAGGCCTCGTGTTCTCTCCATGAAATGAACGTGAGCTTGAAGGGTGATGCGTCAGAGTACGCTGTGAACAGCTCGCTGGTACGCCTGTCTTGCCCCCTCTCACGGTCTCACGCACCCGGGCTCAGGTCCGTGTAGGAATGCTGAGTGGGAGCGCCAGCCTCCCTTCTGGATTCTGAAGCCTTCCACCCCAATGGTGAGTCTGTGTGTCTCTTACGTGGCGGGGGGGGGGGGGGGGGCGGAATGAGGTCGCCCACAGAGGTTCTGACAGGAAAGAACTAAAGACGCACGGTGCTGAGGAGCCGGTTCCTCATGGAAGGAGCCCAAAGGCCAGAAAGCCGAAGGTCTCTTTCAGAGCTGCCGGACGCTCTGCCGTTCTAGGCCTGAGATACGGACCTTGTGTGACGGCACGGAAACCCTGCGAGATTTAGGCGACATGGCCAAGTGCAAGTGGCAATCCGGAAGGAAGAACCTTCAAGGCGGAGTGTCCTTTCCTGTACAAAACTGCGCCCAAGTGGCTGAGGCAGGTAGGCTTTTACTTCACAGAACCGGTATCCACGTATGCACGTGGGTTACTCTAAAGAAACGACACTGTGAGCAACCTCTTCCTAAAAGCCTTCGCAAACGGCTTTGGAGACAACAGCAGCGAGCGCAGTGGAGGCACAGACCATTATCCTAGATAGCAGCACAGTGGCTCTAGCAGCGATCGCTTCCCGGAGGATACTCACGCCACGCCGAGATTCCAGCAGGGAGTTTTGCCTTGTAGCAGTACGACTCACTCAAGAAACAGGGATGAGGTGTAGGGCTAATTAATCTACGAGCGCTCACTCTATGTGTCCGCGAGAAGGTTTGACGGAGGGGAATCCTTCACCGACCGCGACCACGCGTGTGCAACAAAGAAGCCCTGTGCCGTGGGTGTTCTCAGGCCGACAGAGAAGACCTAGGTGTGTGCTGCACCCGCTCTCGGTGGTTCACACGTTGCGTGACCCTGTGCCTTTGGAAGGCTGTCAGAGCGGGAGGCACCTGTGTGCTGCTAGCCCGAAGAGGCGTAGAGGCCTTTCACACTGAAGGAAGGGCTTGCATCTCATGGAGAAAATGCGTACGTCGCCCGGCAGATGGAGGCGCGCTCTTGACACCATTTCTTCTGCCCGTTTAAAACACAAGTATTTGTACTCGATCTGGGCTGCCTGGTGAAGTACTTGGCAGTCCGCATCACCCTGAGTACCTTTCCTGAAGTTTGATTCGTAGCTGGGTAAACTCGGGCTTCAGAGGCTAGATGAGACCAAACGTGTTCAGCCTCTGGCGAATGCCTTTGACCAGAGGCCTATACGCCTGCGCTTGTGGCGAGGGCTAGGCAAGAACGTTTACACACTGGGTTTTCACCTTTACTCTAAAGCTGTCCCTTTCGGCTGCAGCAGGCGGCGTGTCCGTATCCCAGCCAGGGAAGCGGGCCACTGGGGGAGTCTGCCAGGCGACAGGCCTCCACTCTAGATAACGGCGAAAATGCATCACGGCCTTTGGAAGCCCCTTTAAAGGAGAGGCTCCTCTTCGGATTAGAAGACTTTGCTAGCGGACTTCAGCAGCTCCTCTCCTTCAGGGTGCTCGGGCTGTGAAGACTAGTGAAAGCCACCACGGTCCCCAGCTTTTGAACGGCTCTTTCCCGAGTTGGTTCCATCCGTGGAAGCGCCGAAGGGGCTGATCTCCACCAATCGGGCTGCGCACCGTGAGTCTCTGGGGTAGGGCAGTCCTGAGCCAGTGTGCCACCCAAGGAATGAAAGGCAAAGTTCCCTTACCCACAAGAAGGCACACTGAGGCCCGGTGTGTTCTCTACGACATTTACGTGGGCTTGAAGGGTGATGCCTATACTACGTTGTGGAAAGGCTCGGGGTCACGGCTCTCTTTCTCCCTCTCTCGGTCCCGTAGCCTGGTGCTCAGCTGTTGTGAGCATGCTGAGTGAGAGACACTGCCTCTGTGCTGGACTCAGAAGGCTTCCTCCCTTTATGGCAATTCTGTTTGTCTCTTACGTCGAGGAGCAATGAGGGTGCGCACAGGTATTCTGAAATCAACTAACTGACGACAGAGGATCCGGGGGAGCTGGTTTCTCGGTGGAAGGAGCCAAAAGGCCCACCTTCTTAAGGGCTCCTCTGGAGCTCCCGGACACCCTGCCGTCTTAGGCCTAACACTTGGACATTGTGACGGCATGGAGAGCCTGGGAACCCTAAGACACGGTGGAAGTGCGACTCGCAAGCTGGGCGCCAGGAACCTTCGAAGCGCAGTGTGGTTTCATGCACGAAAGCGAGCCCAAGCGTCTGAGGCTGGTAGCCTTTTGCTTGAGAGGGTTGGTATCCTCGTGGGCCTGACGGCTACTTCCCCGTTTCCGCCACCCTCAGGAAACTCTTCCGCAGAGTCTTCGGAACCCGCTGAGAGAGAAGAGCTGCCAAGTGGATGCACAGAACAGTCACCTCGCTACCAGCCCCGTGTCCCAAGCAACGATCCTTCCCCGGAGGGTACTTAACCCACCCAGGGATTCAAGCAGGGGCTTTGCCTTGTCCAACTTGCACAGCAAAGTGGCAAGAGATGTAGGGCTCATCTACTTGCGTTCACACTACGTGGCCCGGAGAAGCTGTCACGGAGCCGAATCCAGCACCCTTCCTCCACCACGTGTGTACGCCAAAGGAGCGCTGGGCACTGGGTGTTCTCAGGCCAAGAGAGAAGTCCTTGTTCTGTGCTGCACCTGCTGGGTGCTTCAAAGGTTCTCTGACCTTCCTCCTCTGGAAGCTTTTCAGAGCTGAGGCTACCCCTGGGCTGCGAAAGCAGAGAGGCGTAGAGGCCTTTCACACTGAAGGCGTGGGCTTGTTTCCCAGGGAGAAAGTGTACGTCGCCCACCCCCCCACCCCCACCCCACCCCACCCCACCCCCAGCTGGAGGCGTGCAGGTGGACACCAGTTTGTTCTGCCCACGGAAAATACAATGAGGCGGACACGATTTGGGCCGTCTGGTGAAAGAATTTGGGATCGGCGGCACCCTGAGTACCTTTCCTGAAGTTTGCTTCCTAGCTGCTTCCACTCGGCGTTCAGAGGCGAGATGCGAACAAACTTGCTCAGCGTGCGGCGAAGAGCCTTGATGCCCTGCCCTAAATGTTTGTGCTTCTGGCCAGCGTCACGCAAGGACTTTGACACGCAGGATTCTTACCTTGACTCTAAGCTGTCCCTGTTGGCTGAAGCAGTCGGCGTGTCTGTAGCGCAGCCTGGGAGGCAGGGCGTTGGGGGGAGTCTGCCAAGTGACTGGCCTCCATTATATAGCTAACTGAGAAAAATGCGTCGAGGCTTTCGGGAGCCACTTACAGGGAAAGGTTGCAATTCGGAATTGGAGACCGTGCTGGCAAACGTCAGCAGCTCCTCTGCCTCGGAGTGCTCTTGGTGTGCCGACTCCTAACAGCCACCACGGTCCCCAGCGTGGGAACGGTCCCATTGCGAGCCGGTTTCATCCGTGCAAGATCCACGGGAGGCTGATCTCCAACGATCGGGCTCCACACCTTGAGCCTTTGGGACAGGGCAGTCCTGAGCCGATGTGCCCACCAGGGGACGCAACCAAAGTTTACTTACCACAGGAAAGAGCATCAAGGCCTCGTGTTCTCTCCATGAAATGAACGTGAGCTTGAAGGGTGATGCGTCAGAGTACGCTGTGAACAGCTCGCTGGTACGCCTGTCTTGCCCCCTCTCACGGTCTCACGCACCCGGGCTCAGGTCCGTGTAGGAATGCTGAGTGGGAGCGCCAGCCTCCCTTCTGGATTCTGAAGCCTTCCACCCCAATGGTGAGTCTGTGTGTCTCTTACGTGGCGGGGGGGGGGGGGGGGGCGGAATGAGGTCGCCCACAGAGGTTCTGACAGGAAAGAACTAAAGACGCACGGTGCTGAGGAGCCGGTTCCTCATGGAAGGAGCCCAAAGGCCAGAAAGCCGAAGGTCTCTTTCAGAGCTGCCGGACGCTCTGCCGTTCTAGGCCTGAGATACGGACCTTGTGTGACGGCACGGAAACCCTGCGAGATTTAGGCGACATGGCCAAGTGCAAGTGGCAATCCGGAAGGAAGAACCTTCAAGGCGGAGTGTCCTTTCCTGTACAAAACTGCGCCCAAGTGGCTGAGGCAGGTAGGCTTTTACTTCACAGAACCGGTATCCACGTATGCACGTGGGTTACTCTAAAGAAACGACACTGTGAGCAACCTCTTCCTAAAAGCCTTCGCAAACGGCTTTGGAGACAACAGCAGCGAGCGCAGTGGAGGCACAGACCATTATCCTAGATAGCAGCACAGTGGCTCTAGCAGCGATCGCTTCCCGGAGGATACTCACGCCACGCCGAGATTCCAGCAGGGAGTTTTGCCTTGTAGCAGTACGACTCACTCAAGAAACAGGGATGAGGTGTAGGGCTAATTAATCTACGAGCGCTCACTCTATGTGTCCGCGAGAAGGTTTGACGGAGGGGAATCCTTCACCGACCGCGACCACGCGTGTGCAACAAAGAAGCCCTGTGCCGTGGGTGTTCTCAGGCCGACAGAGAAGACCTAGGTGTGTGCTGCACCCGCTCTCGGTGGTTCACACGTTGCGTGACCCTGTGCCTTTGGAAGGCTGTCAGAGCGGGAGGCACCTGTGTGCTGCTAGCCCGAAGAGGCGTAGAGGCCTTTCACACTGAAGGAAGGGCTTGCATCTCATGGAGAAAATGCGTACGTCGCCCGGCAGATGGAGGCGCGCTCTTGACACCATTTCTTCTGCCCGTTTAAAACACAAGTATTTGTACTCGATCTGGGCTGCCTGGTGAAGTACTTGGCAGTCCGCATCACCCTGAGTACCTTTCCTGAAGTTTGATTCGTAGCTGGGTAAACTCGGGCTTCAGAGGCTAGATGAGACCAAACGTGTTCAGCCTCTGGCGAATGCCTTTGACCAGAGGCCTATACGCCTGCGCTTGTGGCGAGGGCTAGGCAAGAACGTTTACACACTGGGTTTTCACCTTTACTCTAAAGCTGTCCCTTTCGGCTGCAGCAGGCGGCGTGTCCGTATCCCAGCCAGGGAAGCGGGCCACTGGGGGAGTCTGCCAGGCGACAGGCCTCCACTCTAGATAACGGCGAAAATGCATCACGGCCTTTGGAAGCCCCTTTAAAGGAGAGGCTCCTCTTCGGATTAGAAGACTTTGCTAGCGGACTTCAGCAGCTCCTCTCCTTCAGGGTGCTCGGGCTGTGAAGACTAGTGAAAGCCACCACGGTCCCCAGCTTTTGAACGGCTCTTTCCCGAGTTGGTTCCATCCGTGGAAGCGCCGAAGGGGCTGATCTCCACCAATCGGGCTGCGCACCGTGAGTCTCTGGGGTAGGGCAGTCCTGAGCCAGTGTGCCACCCAAGGAATGAAAGGCAAAGTTCCCTTACCCACAAGAAGGCACACTGAGGCCCGGTGTGTTCTCTACGACATTTACGTGGGCTTGAAGGGTGATGCCTATACTACGTTGTGGAAAGGCTCGGGGTCACGGCTCTCTTTCTCCCTCTCTCGGTCCCGTAGCCTGGTGCTCAGCTGTTGTGAGCATGCTGAGTGAGAGACACTGCCTCTGTGCTGGACTCAGAAGGCTTCCTCCCTTTATGGCAATTCTGTTTGTCTCTTACGTCGAGGAGCAATGAGGGTGCGCACAGGTATTCTGAAATCAACTAACTGACGACAGAGGATCCGGGGGAGCTGGTTTCTCGGTGGAAGGAGCCAAAAGGCCCACCTTCTTAAGGGCTCCTCTGGAGCTCCCGGACACCCTGCCGTCTTAGGCCTAACACTTGGACATTGTGACGGCATGGAGAGCCTGGGAACCCTAAGACACGGTGGAAGTGCGACTCGCAAGCTGGGCGCCAGGAACCTTCGAAGCGCAGTGTGGTTTCATGCACGAAAGCGAGCCCAAGCGTCTGAGGCTGGTAGCCTTTTGCTTGAGAGGGTTGGTATCCTCGTGGGCCTGACGGCTACTTCCCCGTTTCCGCCACCCTCAGGAAACTCTTCCGCAGAGTCTTCGGAACCCGCTGAGAGAGAAGAGCTGCCAAGTGGATGCACAGAACAGTCACCTCGCTACCAGCCCCGTGTCCCAAGCAACGATCCTTCCCCGGAGGGTACTTAACCCACCCAGGGATTCAAGCAGGGGCTTTGCCTTGTCCAACTTGCACAGCAAAGTGGCAAGAGATGTAGGGCTCATCTACTTGCGTTCACACTACGTGGCCCGGAGAAGCTGTCACGGAGCCGAATCCAGCACCCTTCCTCCACCACGTGTGTACGCCAAAGGAGCGCTGGGCACTGGGTGTTCTCAGGCCAAGAGAGAAGTCCTTGTTCTGTGCTGCACCTGCTGGGTGCTTCAAAGGTTCTCTGACCTTCCTCCTCTGGAAGCTTTTCAGAGCTGAGGCTACCCCTGGGCTGCGAAAGCAGAGAGGCGTAGAGGCCTTTCACACTGAAGGCGTGGGCTTGTTTCCCAGGGAGAAAGTGTACGTCGCCCACCCCCCCACCCCCACCCCACCCCACCCCACCCCCAGCTGGAGGCGTGCAGGTGGACACCAGTTTGTTCTGCCCACGGAAAATACAATGAGGCGGACACGATTTGGGCCGTCTGGTGAAAGAATTTGGGATCGGCGGCACCCTGAGTACCTTTCCTGAAGTTTGCTTCCTAGCTGCTTCCACTCGGCGTTCAGAGGCGAGATGCGAACAAACTTGCTCAGCGTGCGGCGAAGAGCCTTGATGCCCTGCCCTAAATGTTTGTGCTTCTGGCCAGCGTCACGCAAGGACTTTGACACGCAGGATTCTTACCTTGACTCTAAGCTGTCCCTGTTGGCTGAAGCAGTCGGCGTGTCTGTAGCGCAGCCTGGGAGGCAGGGCGTTGGGGGGAGTCTGCCAAGTGACTGGCCTCCATTATATAGCTAACTGAGAAAAATGCGTCGAGGCTTTCGGGAGCCACTTACAGGGAAAGGTTGCAATTCGGAATTGGAGACCGTGCTGGCAAACGTCAGCAGCTCCTCTGCCTCGGAGTGCTCTTGGTGTGCCGACTCCTAACAGCCACCACGGTCCCCAGCGTGGGAACGGTCCCATTGCGAGCCGGTTTCATCCGTGCAAGATCCACGGGAGGCTGATCTCCAACGATCGGGCTCCACACCTTGAGCCTTTGGGACAGGGCAGTCCTGAGCCGATGTGCCCACCAGGGGACGCAACCAAAGTTTACTTACCACAGGAAAGAGCATCAAGGCCTCGTGTTCTCTCCATGAAATGAACGTGAGCTTGAAGGGTGATGCGTCAGAGTACGCTGTGAACAGCTCGCTGGTACGCCTGTCTTGCCCCCTCTCACGGTCTCACGCACCCGGGCTCAGGTCCGTGTAGGAATGCTGAGTGGGAGCGCCAGCCTCCCTTCTGGATTCTGAAGCCTTCCACCCCAATGGTGAGTCTGTGTGTCTCTTACGTGGCGGGGGGGGGGGGGGGGGCGGAATGAGGTCGCCCACAGAGGTTCTGACAGGAAAGAACTAAAGACGCACGGTGCTGAGGAGCCGGTTCCTCATGGAAGGAGCCCAAAGGCCAGAAAGCCGAAGGTCTCTTTCAGAGCTGCCGGACGCTCTGCCGTTCTAGGCCTGAGATACGGACCTTGTGTGACGGCACGGAAACCCTGCGAGATTTAGGCGACATGGCCAAGTGCAAGTGGCAATCCGGAAGGAAGAACCTTCAAGGCGGAGTGTCCTTTCCTGTACAAAACTGCGCCCAAGTGGCTGAGGCAGGTAGGCTTTTACTTCACAGAACCGGTATCCACGTATGCACGTGGGTTACTCTAAAGAAACGACACTGTGAGCAACCTCTTCCTAAAAGCCTTCGCAAACGGCTTTGGAGACAACAGCAGCGAGCGCAGTGGAGGCACAGACCATTATCCTAGATAGCAGCACAGTGGCTCTAGCAGCGATCGCTTCCCGGAGGATACTCACGCCACGCCGAGATTCCAGCAGGGAGTTTTGCCTTGTAGCAGTACGACTCACTCAAGAAACAGGGATGAGGTGTAGGGCTAATTAATCTACGAGCGCTCACTCTATGTGTCCGCGAGAAGGTTTGACGGAGGGGAATCCTTCACCGACCGCGACCACGCGTGTGCAACAAAGAAGCCCTGTGCCGTGGGTGTTCTCAGGCCGACAGAGAAGACCTAGGTGTGTGCTGCACCCGCTCTCGGTGGTTCACACGTTGCGTGACCCTGTGCCTTTGGAAGGCTGTCAGAGCGGGAGGCACCTGTGTGCTGCTAGCCCGAAGAGGCGTAGAGGCCTTTCACACTGAAGGAAGGGCTTGCATCTCATGGAGAAAATGCGTACGTCGCCCGGCAGATGGAGGCGCGCTCTTGACACCATTTCTTCTGCCCGTTTAAAACACAAGTATTTGTACTCGATCTGGGCTGCCTGGTGAAGTACTTGGCAGTCCGCATCACCCTGAGTACCTTTCCTGAAGTTTGATTCGTAGCTGGGTAAACTCGGGCTTCAGAGGCTAGATGAGACCAAACGTGTTCAGCCTCTGGCGAATGCCTTTGACCAGAGGCCTATACGCCTGCGCTTGTGGCGAGGGCTAGGCAAGAACGTTTACACACTGGGTTTTCACCTTTACTCTAAAGCTGTCCCTTTCGGCTGCAGCAGGCGGCGTGTCCGTATCCCAGCCAGGGAAGCGGGCCACTGGGGGAGTCTGCCAGGCGACAGGCCTCCACTCTAGATAACGGCGAAAATGCATCACGGCCTTTGGAAGCCCCTTTAAAGGAGAGGCTCCTCTTCGGATTAGAAGACTTTGCTAGCGGACTTCAGCAGCTCCTCTCCTTCAGGGTGCTCGGGCTGTGAAGACTAGTGAAAGCCACCACGGTCCCCAGCTTTTGAACGGCTCTTTCCCGAGTTGGTTCCATCCGTGGAAGCGCCGAAGGGGCTGATCTCCACCAATCGGGCTGCGCACCGTGAGTCTCTGGGGTAGGGCAGTCCTGAGCCAGTGTGCCACCCAAGGAATGAAAGGCAAAGTTCCCTTACCCACAAGAAGGCACACTGAGGCCCGGTGTGTTCTCTACGACATTTACGTGGGCTTGAAGGGTGATGCCTATACTACGTTGTGGAAAGGCTCGGGGTCACGGCTCTCTTTCTCCCTCTCTCGGTCCCGTAGCCTGGTGCTCAGCTGTTGTGAGCATGCTGAGTGAGAGACACTGCCTCTGTGCTGGACTCAGAAGGCTTCCTCCCTTTATGGCAATTCTGTTTGTCTCTTACGTCGAGGAGCAATGAGGGTGCGCACAGGTATTCTGAAATCAACTAACTGACGACAGAGGATCCGGGGGAGCTGGTTTCTCGGTGGAAGGAGCCAAAAGGCCCACCTTCTTAAGGGCTCCTCTGGAGCTCCCGGACACCCTGCCGTCTTAGGCCTAACACTTGGACATTGTGACGGCATGGAGAGCCTGGGAACCCTAAGACACGGTGGAAGTGCGACTCGCAAGCTGGGCGCCAGGAACCTTCGAAGCGCAGTGTGGTTTCATGCACGAAAGCGAGCCCAAGCGTCTGAGGCTGGTAGCCTTTTGCTTGAGAGGGTTGGTATCCTCGTGGGCCTGACGGCTACTTCCCCGTTTCCGCCACCCTCAGGAAACTCTTCCGCAGAGTCTTCGGAACCCGCTGAGAGAGAAGAGCTGCCAAGTGGATGCACAGAACAGTCACCTCGCTACCAGCCCCGTGTCCCAAGCAACGATCCTTCCCCGGAGGGTACTTAACCCACCCAGGGATTCAAGCAGGGGCTTTGCCTTGTCCAACTTGCACAGCAAAGTGGCAAGAGATGTAGGGCTCATCTACTTGCGTTCACACTACGTGGCCCGGAGAAGCTGTCACGGAGCCGAATCCAGCACCCTTCCTCCACCACGTGTGTACGCCAAAGGAGCGCTGGGCACTGGGTGTTCTCAGGCCAAGAGAGAAGTCCTTGTTCTGTGCTGCACCTGCTGGGTGCTTCAAAGGTTCTCTGACCTTCCTCCTCTGGAAGCTTTTCAGAGCTGAGGCTACCCCTGGGCTGCGAAAGCAGAGAGGCGTAGAGGCCTTTCACACTGAAGGCGTGGGCTTGTTTCCCAGGGAGAAAGTGTACGTCGCCCACCCCCCCACCCCCACCCCACCCCACCCCACCCCCAGCTGGAGGCGTGCAGGTGGACACCAGTTTGTTCTGCCCACGGAAAATACAATGAGGCGGACACGATTTGGGCCGTCTGGTGAAAGAATTTGGGATCGGCGGCACCCTGAGTACCTTTCCTGAAGTTTGCTTCCTAGCTGCTTCCACTCGGCGTTCAGAGGCGAGATGCGAACAAACTTGCTCAGCGTGCGGCGAAGAGCCTTGATGCCCTGCCCTAAATGTTTGTGCTTCTGGCCAGCGTCACGCAAGGACTTTGACACGCAGGATTCTTACCTTGACTCTAAGCTGTCCCTGTTGGCTGAAGCAGTCGGCGTGTCTGTAGCGCAGCCTGGGAGGCAGGGCGTTGGGGGGAGTCTGCCAAGTGACTGGCCTCCATTATATAGCTAACTGAGAAAAATGCGTCGAGGCTTTCGGGAGCCACTTACAGGGAAAGGTTGCAATTCGGAATTGGAGACCGTGCTGGCAAACGTCAGCAGCTCCTCTGCCTCGGAGTGCTCTTGGTGTGCCGACTCCTAACAGCCACCACGGTCCCCAGCGTGGGAACGGTCCCATTGCGAGCCGGTTTCATCCGTGCAAGATCCACGGGAGGCTGATCTCCAACGATCGGGCTCCACACCTTGAGCCTTTGGGACAGGGCAGTCCTGAGCCGATGTGCCCACCAGGGGACGCAACCAAAGTTTACTTACCACAGGAAAGAGCATCAAGGCCTCGTGTTCTCTCCATGAAATGAACGTGAGCTTGAAGGGTGATGCGTCAGAGTACGCTGTGAACAGCTCGCTGGTACGCCTGTCTTGCCCCCTCTCACGGTCTCACGCACCCGGGCTCAGGTCCGTGTAGGAATGCTGAGTGGGAGCGCCAGCCTCCCTTCTGGATTCTGAAGCCTTCCACCCCAATGGTGAGTCTGTGTGTCTCTTACGTGGCGGGGGGGGGGGGGGGGGCGGAATGAGGTCGCCCACAGAGGTTCTGACAGGAAAGAACTAAAGACGCACGGTGCTGAGGAGCCGGTTCCTCATGGAAGGAGCCCAAAGGCCAGAAAGCCGAAGGTCTCTTTCAGAGCTGCCGGACGCTCTGCCGTTCTAGGCCTGAGATACGGACCTTGTGTGACGGCACGGAAACCCTGCGAGATTTAGGCGACATGGCCAAGTGCAAGTGGCAATCCGGAAGGAAGAACCTTCAAGGCGGAGTGTCCTTTCCTGTACAAAACTGCGCCCAAGTGGCTGAGGCAGGTAGGCTTTTACTTCACAGAACCGGTATCCACGTATGCACGTGGGTTACTCTAAAGAAACGACACTGTGAGCAACCTCTTCCTAAAAGCCTTCGCAAACGGCTTTGGAGACAACAGCAGCGAGCGCAGTGGAGGCACAGACCATTATCCTAGATAGCAGCACAGTGGCTCTAGCAGCGATCGCTTCCCGGAGGATACTCACGCCACGCCGAGATTCCAGCAGGGAGTTTTGCCTTGTAGCAGTACGACTCACTCAAGAAACAGGGATGAGGTGTAGGGCTAATTAATCTACGAGCGCTCACTCTATGTGTCCGCGAGAAGGTTTGACGGAGGGGAATCCTTCACCGACCGCGACCACGCGTGTGCAACAAAGAAGCCCTGTGCCGTGGGTGTTCTCAGGCCGACAGAGAAGACCTAGGTGTGTGCTGCACCCGCTCTCGGTGGTTCACACGTTGCGTGACCCTGTGCCTTTGGAAGGCTGTCAGAGCGGGAGGCACCTGTGTGCTGCTAGCCCGAAGAGGCGTAGAGGCCTTTCACACTGAAGGAAGGGCTTGCATCTCATGGAGAAAATGCGTACGTCGCCCGGCAGATGGAGGCGCGCTCTTGACACCATTTCTTCTGCCCGTTTAAAACACAAGTATTTGTACTCGATCTGGGCTGCCTGGTGAAGTACTTGGCAGTCCGCATCACCCTGAGTACCTTTCCTGAAGTTTGATTCGTAGCTGGGTAAACTCGGGCTTCAGAGGCTAGATGAGACCAAACGTGTTCAGCCTCTGGCGAATGCCTTTGACCAGAGGCCTATACGCCTGCGCTTGTGGCGAGGGCTAGGCAAGAACGTTTACACACTGGGTTTTTACCTTTACTCTAAAGCTGTCCCTTTCGGCTGCAGCAGGCGGCGTGTCCGTATCCCAGCCAGGGAAGCGGGCCACTGGGGGAGTCTGCCAGGCGACAGGCCTCCACTCTAGATAACGGCGAAAATGCATCACGGCCTTTGGAAGCCCCTTTAAAGGAGAGGCTCCTCTTCGGATTAGAAGACTTTGCTAGCGGACTTCAGCAGCTCCTCTCCTTCAGGGTGCTCGGGCTGTGAAGACTAGTGAAAGCCACCACGGTCCCCAGCTTTTGAACGGCTCTTTCCCGAGTTGGTTCCATCCGTGGAAGCGCCGAAGGGGCTGATCTCCACCAATCGGGCTGCGCACCGTGAGTCTCTGGGGTAGGGCAGTCCTGAGCCAGTGTGCCACCCAAGGAATGAAAGGCAAAGTTCCCTTACCCACAAGAAGGCACACTGAGGCCCGGTGTGTTCTCTACGACATTTACGTGGGCTTGAAGGGTGATGCCTATACTACGTTGTGGAAAGGCTCGGGGTCACGGCTCTCTTTCTCCCTCTCTCGGTCCCGTAGCCTGGTGCTCAGCTGTTGTGAGCATGCTGAGTGAGAGACACTGCCTCTGTGCTGGACTCAGAAGGCTTCCTCCCTTTATGGCAATTCTGTTTGTCTCTTACGTCGAGGAGCAATGAGGGTGCGCACAGGTATTCTGAAATCAACTAACTGACGACAGAGGATCCGGGGGAGCTGGTTTCTCGGTGGAAGGAGCCAAAAGGCCCACCTTCTTAAGGGCTCCTCTAGAGCTCCCGGACACCCTGCCGTCTTAGGCCTAACACTTGGACATTGTGACGGCATGGAGAGCCTGGGAACCCTAAGACACGGTGGAAGTGCGACTCGCAAGCTGGGCGCCAGGAACCTTCGAAGCACAGTGTGGTTTCATGCACGAAAGCGAGCCCAAGCGTCTGAGGCTGGTAGCCTTTTGCTTGAGAGGGTTGGTATCCTCGTGGGCCTGACGGCTACTTCCCCGTTTCCGCCACCCTCAGGAAACTCTTCAGCAGAGTCTTCGGAACCCGCTGAGAGAGAAGAGCTGCCAAGTGGATGCACAGAACAGTCACCTCGCTACCAGCCCCGTGTCCCAAGCAACGATCCTTCCCCGGAGGGTACTTAACCCACCCAGGGATTCAAGCAGGGGCTTTGCCTTGTCCAACTTGCACAGCAAAGTGGCAAGAGATGTAGGGCTCATCTACTTGCGTTCACACTACGTGGCCCGGAGAAGCTGTCACGGAGCCGAATCCAGCACCCTTCCTCCACCACGTGTGTACGCCAAAGGAGCGCTGGGCACTGGGTGTTCTCAGGCCAAGAGAGAAGTCCTTGTTCTGTGCTGCACCTGCTGGGTGCTTCAAAGGTTCTCTGACCTTCCTCCTCTGGAAGCTTTTCAGAGCTGAGGCTACCCCTGGGCTGCGAAAGCAGAGAGGCGTAGAGGCCTTTCACACTGAAGGCGTGGGCTTGTTTCCCAGGGAGAAAGTGTACGTCGCCCACCCCCCCACCCCCCCCCACCCCACCCCACCCCACCCCCAGCTGGAGGCGTGCAGGTGGACACCAGTTTGTTCTGCCCACGGAAAATACAATGAGGCGGACACGATTTGGGCCGTCTGGTGAAAGAATTTGGGATCGGCGGCACCCTGAGTACCTTTCCTGAAGTTTGCTTCCTAGCTGCTTCCACTCGGCGTTCAGAGGCGAGATGCGAACAAACTTGCTCAGCGTGCGGCGAAGAGCCTTGATGCCCTGCCCTAAATGTTTGTGCTTCTGGCCAGCGTCACGCAAGGACTTTGACACGCAGGATTCTTACCTTGACTCTAAGCTGTCCCTGTTGGCTGAAGCAGTCGGCGTGTCTGTAGCGCAGCCTGGGAGGCAGGGCGTTGGGGGGAGTCTGCCAAGTGACTGGCCTCCATTATATAGCTAACTGAGAAAAATGCGTCGAGGCTTTCGGGAGCCACTTACAGGGAAAGGTTGCAATTCGGAATTGGAGACCGTGCTGGCAAACGTCAGCAGCTCCTCTGCCTCGGAGTGCTCTTGGTGTGCCGACTCCTAACAGCCACCACGGTCCCCAGCGTGGGAACGGTCCCATTGCGAGCCGGTTTCATCCGTGCAAGATCCACGGGAGGCTGATCTCCAACGATCGGGCTCCACACCTTGAGCCTTTGGGACAGGGCAGTCCTGAGCCGATGTGCCCACCAGGGGACGCAACCAAAGTTTACTTACCACAGGAAAGAGCATCAAGGCCTCGTGTTCTCTCCATGAAATGAACGTGAGCTTGAAGGGTGATGCGTCAGAGTACGCTGTGAACAGCTCGCTGGTACGCCTGTCTTGCCCCCTCTCACGGTCTCACGCACCCGGGCTCAGGTCCGTGTAGGAATGCTGAGTGGGAGCGCCAGCCTCCCTTCTGGATTCTGAAGCCTTCCACCCCAATGGTGAGTCTGTGTGTCTCTTACGTGGCGGGGGGGGGGGGCGGGGGGGGGCGGAATGAGGTCGCCCACAGAGGTTCTGACAGGAAAGAACTAAAGACGCACGGTGCTGAGGAGCCGGTTCCTCATGGAAGGAGCCCAAAGGCCAGAAAGCCGAAGGTCTCTTTCAGAGCTGCCGGACGCTCTGCCGTTCTAGGCCTGAGATACGGACCTTGTGTGACGGCACGGAAACCCTGCGAGATTTAGGAGACATGGCCAAGTGCAAGTGGCAATCCGGAAGGAAGAACCTTCAAGGCGGAGTGTCCTTTCCTGTACAAAACTGCGCCCAAGTGGCTGAGGCAGGTAGGCTTTTACTTCACAGAACCGGTATCCACGTATGCACGTGGGTTACTCTAAAGAAACGACACTGTGAGCAACCTCTTCCTAAAAGCCTTCGCAAACGGCTTTGGAGACAACAGCAGCGAGCGCAGTGGAGGCACAGACCATTATCCTAGATAGCAGCACAGTGGCTCTAGCAGCGATCGCTTCCCGGAGGATACTCACGCCACGCCGAGATTCCAGCAGGGAGTTTTGCCTTGTAGCAGTACGACTCACTCAAGAAACAGGGATGAGGTGTAGGGCTAATTAATCTACGTGCGCTCACTCTATGTGTCCGCGAGAAGGTTTGACGGAGGGGAATCCTTCACCGACCGCGACCACGCGTGTGCAACAAAGAAGCCCTGTGCCGTGGGTGTTCTCAGGCCGACAGAGAAGACCTAGGTGTGTGCTGCACCCGCTCTCGGTGGTTCACACGTTGCGTGACCCTGTGCCTTTGGAAGGCTGTCAGAGCGGGAGGCACCTGTGTGCTGCTAGCCCGAAGAGGCGTAGAGGCCTTTCACACTGAAGGAAGGGCTTGCATCTCATGGAGAAAATGCGTACGTCGCCCGGCAGATGGAGGCGCGCTCTTGACACCATTTCTTCTGCCCGTTTAAAACACAAGTATTTGTACTCGATCTGGGCTGCCTGGTGAAGTACTTGGCAGTCCGCATCACCCTGAGTACCTTTCCTGAAGTTTGATTCGTAGCTGGGTAAACTCGGGCTTCAGAGGCTAGATGAGACCAAACGTGTTCAGCCTCTGGCGAATGCCTTTGACCAGAGGCCTATACGCCTGCGCTTGTGGCGAGGGCTAGGCAAGAACGTTTACACACTGGGTTTTTACCTTTACTCTAAAGCTGTCCCTTTCGGCTGCAGCAGGCGGCGTGTCCGTATCCCAGCCAGGGAAGCGGGCCACTGGGGGAGTCTGCCAGGCGACAGGCCTCCACTCTAGATAACGGCGAAAATGCATCACGGCCTTTGGAAGCCCCTTTAAAGGAGAGGCTCCTCTTCGGATTAGAAGACTTTGCTAGCGGACTTCAGCAGCTCCTCTCCTTCAGGGTGCTCGGGCTGTGAAGACTAGTGAAAGCCACCACGGTCCCCAGCTTTTGAACGGCTCTTTCCCGAGTTGGTTCCATCCGTGGAAGCGCCGAAGGGGCTGATCTCCACCAATCGGGCTGCGCACCGTGAGTCTCTGGGGTAGGGCAGTCCTGAGCCAGTGTGCCACCCAAGGAATGAAAGGCAAAGTTCCCTTACCCACAAGAAGGCACACTGAGGCCCGGTGTGTTCTCTACGACATTTACGTGGGCTTGAAGGGTGATGCCTATACTACGTTGTGGAAAGGCTCGGGGTCACGGCTCTCTTTCTCCCTCTCTCGGTCCCGTAGCCTGGTGCTCAGCTGTTGTGAGCATGCTGAGTGAGAGACACTGCCTCTGTGCTGGACTCAGAAGGCTTCCTCCCTTTATGGCAATTCTGTTTGTCTCTTACGTCGAGGAGCAATGAGGGTGCGCACAGGTATTCTGAAATCAACTAACTGACGACAGAGGATCCGGGGGAGCTGGTTTCTCGGTGGAAGGAGCCAAAAGGCCCACCTTCTTAAGGGCTCCTCTGGAGCTCCCGGACACCCTGCCGTCTTAGGCCTAACACTTGGACATTGTGACGGCATGGAGAGCCTGGGAACCCTAAGACACGGTGGAAGTGCGACTCGCAAGCTGGGCGCCAGGAACCTTCGAAGCGCAGTGTGGTTTCATGCACGAAAGCGAGCCCAAGCGTCTGAGGCTGGTAGCCTTTTGCTTGAGAGGGTTGGTATCCTCGTGGGCCTGACGGCTACTTCCCCGTTTCCGCCACCCTCAGGAAACTCTTCCGCAGAGTCTTCGGAACCCGCTGAGAGAGAAGAGCTGCCAAGTGGATGCACAGAACAGTCACCTCGCTACCAGCCCCGTGTCCCAAGCAACGATCCTTCCCCGGAGGGTACTTAACCCACCCAGGGATTCAAGCAGGGGCTTTGCCTTGTCCAACTTGCACAGCAAAGTGGCAAGAGATGTAGGGCTCATCTACTTGCGTTCACACTACGTGGCCCGGAGAAGCTGTCACGGAGCCGAATCCAGCACCCTTCCTCCACCACGTGTGTACGCCAAAGGAGCGCTGGGCACTGGGTGTTCTCAGGCCAAGAGAGAAGTCCTTGTTCTGTGCTGCACCTGCTGGGTGCTTCAAAGGTTCTCTGACCTTCCTCCTCTGGAAGCTTTTCAGAGCTGAGGCTACCCCTGGGCTGCGAAAGCAGAGAGGCGTAGAGGCCTTTCACACTGAAGGCGTGGGCTTGTTTCCCAGGGAGAAAGTGTACGTCGCCCACCCCCCACCCCCACCCCACCCCACCCCACCCCCAGCTGGAGGCGTGCAGGTGGACACCAGTTTGTTCTGCCCACGGAAAATACAATGAGGCGGACACGATTTGGGCCGTCTGGTGAAAGAATTTGGGATCGGCGGCACCCTGAGTACCTTTCCTGAAGTTTGCTTCCTAGCTGCTTCCACTCGGCGTTCAGAGGCGAGATGCGAACAAACTTGCTCAGCGTGCGGCGAAGAGCCTTGATGCCCTGCCCTAAATGTCTGTGCTTCTGGCCAGCGTCACGCAAGGACTTTGACACGCAGGATTCTTACCTTGACTCTAAGCTGTCCCTGTTGGCTGAAGCAGTCGGCGTGTCTGTAGCGCAGCCTGGGAGGCAGGGCGTTGGGGGGAGTCTGCCAAGTGACTGGCCTCCATTATATAGCTAACTGAGAAAAATGCGTCGAGGCTTTCGGGAGCCACTTACAGGGAAAGGTTGCAATTCGGAATTGGAGACCGTGCTGGCAAACGTCAGCAGCTCCTCTGCCTCGGAGTGCTCTTGGTGTGCCGACTCCTAACAGCCACCACGGTCCCCAGCGTGGGAACGGTCCCATTGCGAGCCGGTTTCATCCGTGCAAGATCCACGGGAGGCTGATCTCCAACGATCGGGCTCCACACCTTGAGCCTTTGGGACAGGGCAGTCCTGAGCCGATGTGCCCACCAGGGGACGCAACCAAAGTTTACTTACCACAGGAAAGAGCATCAAGGCCTCGTGTTCTCTCCATGAAATGAACGTGAGCTTGAAGGGTGATGCGTCAGAGTACGCTGTGAACAGCTCGCTGGTACGCCTGTCTTGCCCCCTCTCACGGTCTCACGCACCCGGGCTCAGGTCCGTGTAGGAATGCTGAGTGGGAGCGCCAGCCTCCCTTCTGGATTCTGAAGCCTTCCACCCCAATGGTGAGTCTGTGTGTCTCTTACGTGGCGGGGGGGGGGGGGGCGGAATGAGGTCGCCCACAGAGGTTCTGACAGGAAAGAACTAAAGACGCACGGTGCTGAGGAGCCGGTTCCTCATGGAAGGAGCCCAAAGGCCAGAAAGCCGAAGGTCTCTTTCAGAGCTGCCGGACGCTCTGCCGTTCTAGGCCTGAGATACGGACCTTGTGTGACGGCACGGAAACCCTGCGAGATTTAGGCGACATGGCCAAGTGCAAGTGGCAATCCGGAAGGAAGAACCTTCAAGGCGGAGTGTCCTTTCCTGTACAAAACTGCGCCCAAGTGGCTGAGGCAGGTAGGCTTTTACTTCACAGAACCGGTATCCACGTATGCACGTGGGTTACTCTAAAGAAACGACACTGTGAGCAACCTCTTCCTAAAAGCCTTCGCAAACGGCTTTGGAGACAACAGCAGCGAGCGCAGTGGAGGCACAGACCATTATCCTAGATAGCAGCACAGTGGCTCTAGCAGCGATCGCTTCCCGGAGGATACTCACGCCACGCCGAGATTCCAGCAGGGAGTTTTGCCTTGTAGCAGTACGACTCACTCAAGAAACAGGGATGAGGTGTAGGGCTAATTAATCTACGTGCGCTCACTCTATGTGTCCGCGAGAAGGTTTGACGGAGGGGAATCCTTCACCGACCGCGACCACGCGTGTGCAACAAAGAAGCCCTGTGCCGTGGGTGTTCTCAGGCCGACAGAGAAGACCTAGGTGTGTGCTGCACCCGCTCTCGGTGGTTCACACGTTGCGTGACCCTGTGCCTTTGGAAGGCTGTCAGAGCGGGAGGCACCTGTGTGCTGCTAGCCCGAAGAGGCGTAGAGGCCTTTCACACTGAAGGAAGGGCTTGCATCTCATGGAGAAAATGCGTACGTCGCCCGGCAGATGGAGGCGCGCTCTTGACACCATTTCTTCTGCCCGTTTAAAACACAAGTATTTGTACTCGATCTGGGCTGCCTGGTGAAGTACTTGGCAGTCCGCATCACCCTGAGTACCTTTCCTGAAGTTTGATTCGTAGCTGGGTAAACTCGGGCTTCAGAGGCTAGATGAGACCAAACGTGTTCAGCCTCTGGCGAATGCCTTTGACCAGAGGCCTATACGCCTGCGCTTGTGGCGAGGGCTAGGCAAGAACGTTTACACACTGGGTTTTTACCTTTACTCTAAAGCTGTCCCTTTCGGCTGCAGCAGGCGGCGTGTCCGTATCCCAGCCAGGGAAGCGGGCCACTGGGGGAGTCTGCCAGGCGACAGGCCTCCACTCTAGATAACGGCGAAAATGCATCACGGCCTTTGGAAGCCCCTTTAAAGGAGAGGCTCCTCTTCGGATTAGAAGACTTTGCTAGCGGACTTCAGCAGCTCCTCTCCTTCAGGGTGCTCGGGCTGTGAAGACTAGTGAAAGCCACCACGGTCCCCAGCTTTTGAACGGCTCTTTCCCGAGTTGGTTCCATCCGTGGAAGCGCCGAAGGGGCTGATCTCCACCAATCGGGCTGCGCACCGTGAGTCTCTGGGGTAGGGCAGTCCTGAGCCAGTGTGCCACCCAAGGAATGAAAGGCAAAGTTCCCTTACCCACAAGAAGGCACACTGAGGCCCGGTGTGTTCTCTACGACATTTACGTGGGCTTGAAGGGTGATGCCTATACTACGTTGTGGAAAGGCTCGGGGTCACGGCTCTCTTTCTCCCTCTCTCGGTCCCGTAGCCTGGTGCTCAGCTGTTGTGAGCATGCTGAGTGAGAGACACTGCCTCTGTGCTGGACTCAGAAGGCTTCCTCCCTTTATGGCAATTCTGTTTGTCTCTTACGTCGAGGAGCAATGAGGGTGCGCACAGGTATTCTGAAATCAACTAACTGACGACAGAGGATCCGGGGGAGCTGGTTTCTCGGTGGAAGGAGCCAAAAGGCCCACCTTCTTAAGGGCTCCTCTGGAGCTCCCGGACACCCTGCCGTCTTAGGCCTAACACTTGGACATTGTGACGGCATGGAGAGCCTGGGAACCCTAAGACACGGTGGAAGTGCGACTCGCAAGCTGGGCGCCAGGAACCTTCGAAGCGCAGTGTGGTTTCATGCACGAAAGCGAGCCCAAGCGTCTGAGGCTGGTAGCCTTTTGCTTGAGAGGGTTGGTATCCTCGTGGGCCTGACGGCTACTTCCCCGTTTCCGCCACCCTCAGGAAACTCTTCCGCAGAGTCTTCGGAACCCGCTGAGAGAGAAGAGCTGCCAAGTGGATGCACAGAACAGTCACCTCGCTACCAGCCCCGTGTCCCAAGCAACGATCCTTCCCCGGAGGGTACTTAACCCACCCAGGGATTCAAGCAGGGGCTTTGCCTTGTCCAACTTGCACAGCAAAGTGGCAAGAGATGTAGGGCTCATCTACTTGCGTTCACACTACGTGGCCCGGAGAAGCTGTCACGGAGCCGAATCCAGCACCCTTCCTCCACCACGTGTGTACGCCAAAGGAGCGCTGGGCACTGGGTGTTCTCAGGCCAAGAGAGAAGTCCTTGTTCTGTGCTGCACCTGCTGGGTGCTTCAAAGGTTCTCTGACCTTCCTCCTCTGGAAGCTTTTCAGAGCTGAGGCTACCCCTGGGCTGCGAAAGCAGAGAGGCGTAGAGGCCTTTCACACTGAAGGCGTGGGCTTGTTTCCCAGGGAGAAAGTGTACGTCGCCCACCCCCCACCCCCACCCCACCCCACCCCACCCCCAGCTGGAGGCGTGCAGGTGGACACCAGTTTGTTCTGCCCACGGAAAATACAATGAGGCGGACACGATTTGGGCCGTCTGGTGAAAGAATTTGGGATCGGCGGCACCCTGAGTACCTTTCCTGAAGTTTGCTTCCTAGCTGCTTCCACTCGGCGTTCAGAGGCGAGATGCGAACAAACTTGCTCAGCGTGCGGCGAAGAGCCTTGATGCCCTGCCCTAAATGTCTGTGCTTCTGGCCAGCGTCACGCAAGGACTTTGACACGCAGGATTCTTACCTTGACTCTAAGCTGTCCCTGTTGGCTGAAGCAGTCGGCGTGTCTGTAGCGCAGCCTGGGAGGCAGGGCGTTGGGGGGAGTCTGCCAAGTGACTGGCCTCCATTATATAGCTAACTGAGAAAAATGCGTCGAGGCTTTCGGGAGCCACTTACAGGGAAAGGTTGCAATTCGGAATTGGAGACCGTGCTGGCAAACGTCAGCAGCTCCTCTGCCTCGGAGTGCTCTTGGTGTGCCGACTCCTAACAGCCACCACGGTCCCCAGCGTGGGAACGGTCCCATTGCGAGCCGGTTTCATCCGTGCAAGATCCACGGGAGGCTGATCTCCAACGATCGGGCTCCACACCTTGAGCCTTTGGGACAGGGCAGTCCTGAGCCGATGTGCCCACCAGGGGACGCAACCAAAGTTTACTTACCACAGGAAAGAGCATCAAGGCCTCGTGTTCTCTCCATGAAATGAACGTGAGCTTGAAGGGTGATGCGTCAGAGTACGCTGTGAACAGCTCGCTGGTACGCCTGTCTTGCCCCCTCTCACGGTCTCACGCACCCGGGCTCAGGTCCGTGTAGGAATGCTGAGTGGGAGCGCCAGCCTCCCTTCTGGATTCTGAAGCCTTCCACCCCAATGGTGAGTCTGTGTGTCTCTTACGTGGCGGGGGGGGGGGGGGGCGGGGGGGGGGCGGAATGAGGTCGCCCACAGAGGTTCTGACATGAAAGAACTAAAGACGCACGGTGCTGAGGAGCCGGTTCCTCATGGAAGGAGCCCAAAGGCCAGAAAGCCGAAGGTCTCTTTCAGAGCTGCCGGACGCTCTGCCGTTCTAGGCCTGAGATACGGACCTTGTGTGACGGCACGGAAACCCTGCGAGATTTAGGCGACATGGCCAAGTGCAAGTGGCAATCCGGAAGGAAGAACCTTCAAGGCGGAGTGTCCTTTCCTGTACAAAACTGCGCCCAAGTGGCTGAGGCAGGTAGGCTTTTACTTCACAGAACCGGTATCCACGTATGCACGTGGGTTACTCTAAAGAAACGACACTGTGAGCAACCTCTTCCTAAAAGCCTTCGCAAACGGCTTTGGAGACAACAGCAGCGAGCGCAGTGGAGGCACAGACCATTATCCTAGATAGCAGCACAGTGGCTCTAGCAGCGATCGCTTCCCGGAGGATACTCACGCCACGCCGAGATTCCAGCAGGGAGTTTTGCCTTGTAGCAGTACGACTCACTCAAGAAACAGGGATGAGGTGTAGGGCTAATTAATCTACGTGCGCTCACTCTATGTGTCCGCGAGAAGGTTTGACGGAGGGGAATCCTTCACCGACCGCGACCACGCGTGTGCAACAAAGAAGCCCTGTGCCGTGGGTGTTCTCAGGCCGACAGAGAAGACCTAGGTGTGTGCTGCACCCGCTCTCGGTGGTTCACACGTTGCGTGACCCTGTGCCTTTGGAAGGCTGTCAGAGCGGGAGGCACCTGTGTGCTGCTAGCCCGAAGAGGCGTAGAGGCCTTTCACACTGAAGGAAGGGCTTGCATCTCATGGAGAAAATGCGTACGTCGCCCGGCAGATGGAGGCGCGCTCTTGACACCATTTCTTCTGCCCGTTTAAAACACAAGTATTTGTACTCGATCTGGGCTGCCTGGTGAAGTACTTGGCAGTCCGCATCACCCTGAGTACCTTTCCTGAAGTTTGATTCGTAGCTGGGTAAACTCGGGCTTCAGAGGCTAGATGAGACCAAACGTGTTCAGCCTCTGGCGAATGCCTTTGACCAGAGGCCTATACGCCTGCGCTTGTGGCGAGGGCTAGGCAAGAACGTTTACACACTGGGTTTTTACCTTTACTCTAAAGCTGTCCCTTTCGGCTGCAGCAGGCGGCGTGTCCGTATCCCAGCCAGGGAAGCGGGCCACTGGGGGAGTCTGCCAGGCGACAGGCCTCCACTCTAGATAACGGCGAAAATGCATCACGGCCTTTGGAAGCCCCTTTAAAGGAGAGGCTCCTCTTCGGATTAGAAGACTTTGCTAGCGGACTTCAGCAGCTCCTCTCCTTCAGGGTGCTCGGGCTGTGAAGACTAGTGAAAGCCACCACGGTCCCCAGCTTTTGAACGGCTCTTTCCCGAGTTGGTTCCATCCGTGGAAGCGCCGAAGGGGCTGATCTCCACCAATCGGGCTGCGCACCGTGAGTCTCTGGGGTAGGGCAGTCCTGAGCCAGTGTGCCACCCAAGGAATGAAAGGCAAAGTTCCCTTACCCACAAGAAGGCACACTGAGGCCCGGTGTGTTCTCTACGACATTTACGTGGGCTTGAAGGGTGATGCCTATACTACGTTGTGGAAAGGCTCGGGGTCACGGCTCTCTTTCTCCCTCTCTCGGTCCCGTAGCCTGGTGCTCAGCTGTTGTGAGCATGCTGAGTGAGAGACACTGCCTCTGTGCTGGACTCAGAAGGCTTCCTCCCTTTATGGCAATTCTGTTTGTCTCTTACGTCGAGGAGCAATGAGGGTGCGCACAGGTATTCTGAAATCAACTAACTGACGACAGAGGATCCGGGGGAGCTGGTTTCTCGGTGGAAGGAGCCAAAAGGCCCACCTTCTTAAGGGCTCCTCTGGAGCTCCCGGACACCCTGCCGTCTTAGGCCTAACACTTGGACATTGTGACGGCATGGAGAGCCTGGGAACCCTAAGACACGGTGGAAGTGCGACTCGCAAGCTGGGCGCCAGGAACCTTCGAAGCGCAGTGTGGTTTCATGCACGAAAGCGAGCCCAAGCGTCTGAGGCTGGTAGCCTTTTGCTTGAGAGGGTTGGTATCCTCGTGGGCCTGACGGCTACTTCCCCGTTTCCGCCACCCTCAGGAAACTCTTCCGCAGAGTCTTCGGAACCCGCTGAGAGAGAAGAGCTGCCAAGTGGATGCACAGAACAGTCACCTCGCTACCAGCCCCGTGTCCCAAGCAACGATCCTTCCCCGGAGGGTACTTAACCCACCCAGGGATTCAAGCAGGGGCTTTGCCTTGCCCAACTTGCACAGCAAAGTGGCAAGAGATGTAGGGCTCATCTACTTGCGTTCACACTACGTGGCCCGGAGAAGCTGTCACGGAGCCGAATCCAGCACCCTTCCTCCACCACGTGTGTACGCCAAAGGAGCGCTGGGCACTGGGTGTTCTCAGGCCAAGAGAGAAGTCCTTGTTCTGTGCTGCACCTGCTGGGTGCTTCAAAGGTTCTCTGACCTTCCTCCTCTGGAAGCTTTTCAGAGCTGAGGCTACCCCTGGGCTGCGAAAGCAGAGAGGCGTAGAGGCCTTTCACACTGAAGGCGTGGGCTTGTTTCCCAGGGAGAAAGTGTACGTCGCCCACCCCCCCACCCCCACCCCACCCCACCCCACCCCCAGCTGGAGGCGTGCAGGTGGACACCAGTTTGTTCTGCCCACGGAAAATACAATGAGGCGGACACGATTTGGGCCGTCTGGTGAAAGAATTTGGGATCGGCGGCACCCTGAGTACCTTTCCTGAAGTTTGCTTCCTAGCTGCTTCCACTCGGCGTTCAGAGGCGAGATGCGAACAAACTTGCTCAGCGTGCGGCGAAGAGCCTTGATGCCCTGCCCTAAATGTCTGTGCTTCTGGCCAGCGTCACGCAAGGACTTTGACACGCAGGATTCTTACCTTGACTCTAAGCTGTCCCTGTTGGCTGAAGCAGTCGGCGTGTCTGTAGCGCAGCCTGGGAGGCAGGGCGTTGGGGGGAGTCTGCCAAGTGACTGGCCTCCATTATATAGCTAACTGAGAAAAATGCGTCGAGGCTTTCGGGAGCCACTTACAGGGAAAGGTTGCAATTCGGAATTGGAGACCGTGCTGGCAAACGTCAGCAGCTCCTCTGCCTCGGAGTGCTCTTGGTGTGCCGACTCCTAACAGCCACCACGGTCCCCAGCGTGGGAACGGTCCCATTGCGAGCCGGTTTCATCCGTGCAAGATCCACGGGAGGCTGATCTCCAACGATCGGGCTCCACACCTTGAGCCTTTGGGACAGGGCAGTCCTGAGCCGATGTGCCCACCAGGGGACGCAACCAAAGTTTACTTACCACAGGAAAGAGCATCAAGGCCTCGTGTTCTCTCCATGAAATGAACGTGAGCTTGAAGGGTGATGCGTCAGAGTACGCTGTGAACAGCTCGCTGGTACGCCTGTCTTGCCCCCTCTCACGGTCTCACGCACCCGGGCTCAGGTCCGTGTAGGAATGCTGAGTGGGAGCGCCAGCCTCCCTTCTGGATTCTGAAGCCTTCCACCCCAATGGTGAGTCTGTGTGTCTCTTACGTGGCGGGGGGGGGGGGGGCGGGGGGGGGGCGGAATGAGGTCGCCCACAGAGGTTCTGACATGAAAGAACTAAAGACGCACGGTGCTGAGGAGCCGGTTCCTCATGGAAGGAGCCCAAAGGCCAGAAAGCCGAAGGTCTCTTTCAGAGCTGCCGGACGCTCTGCCGTTCTAGGCCTGAGATACGGACCTTGTGTGACGGCACGGAAACCCTGCGAGATTTAGGCGACATGGCCAAGTGCAAGTGGCAATCCGGAAGGAAGAACCTTCAAGGCGGAGTGTCCTTTCCTGTACAAAACTGCGCCCAAGTGGCTGAGGCAGGTAGGCTTTTACTTCACAGAACCGGTATCCACGTATGCACGTGGGTTACTCTAAAGAAACGACACTGTGAGCAACCTCTTCCTAAAAGCCTTCGCAAACGGCTTTGGAGACAACAGCAGCGAGCGCAGTGGAGGCACAGACCATTATCCTAGATAGCAGCACAGTGGCTCTAGCAGCGATCGCTTCCCGGAGGATACTCACGCCACGCCGAGATTCCAGCAGGGAGTTTTGCCTTGTAGCAGTACGACTCACTCAAGAAACAGGGATGAGGTGTAGGGCTAATTAATCTACGTGCGCTCACTCTATGTGTCCGCGAGAAGGTTTGACGGAGGGGAATCCTTCACCGACCGCGACCACGCGTGTGCAACAAAGAAGCCCTGTGCCGTGGGTGTTCTCAGGCCGACAGAGAAGACCTAGGTGTGTGCTGCACCCGCTCTCGGTGGTTCACACGTTGCGTGACCCTGTGCCTTTGGAAGGCTGTCAGAGCGGGAGGCACCTGTGTGCTGCTAGCCCGAAGAGGCGTAGAGGCCTTTCACACTGAAGGAAGGGCTTGCATCTCATGGAGAAAATGCGTACGTCGCCCGGCAGATGGAGGCGCGCTCTTGACACCATTTCTTCTGCCCGTTTAAAACACAAGTATTTGTACTCGATCTGGGCTGCCTGGTGAAGTACTTGGCAGTCCGCATCACCCTGAGTACCTTTCCTGAAGTTTGATTCGTAGCTGGGTAAACTCGGGCTTCAGAGGCTAGATGAGACCAAACGTGTTCAGCCTCTGGCGAATGCCTTTGACCAGAGGCCTATACGCCTGCGCTTGTGGCGAGGGCTAGGCAAGAACGTTTACACACTGGGTTTTTACCTTTACTCTAAAGCTGTCCCTTTCGGCTGCAGCAGGCGGCGTGTCCGTATCCCAGCCAGGGAAGCGGGCCACTGGGGGAGTCTGCCAGGCGACAGGCCTCCACTCTAGATAACGGCGAAAATGCATCACGGCCTTTGGAAGCCCCTTTAAAGGAGAGGCTCCTCTTCGGATTAGAAGACTTTGCTAGCGGACTTCAGCAGCTCCTCTCCTTCAGGGTGCTCGGGCTGTGAAGACTAGTGAAAGCCACCACGGTCCCCAGCTTTTGAACGGCTCTTTCCCGAGTTGGTTCCATCCGTGGAAGCGCCGAAGGGGCTGATCTCCACCAATCGGGCTGCGCACCGTGAGTCTCTGGGGTAGGGCAGTCCTGAGCCAGTGTGCCACCCAAGGAATGAAAGGCAAAGTTCCCTTACCCACAAGAAGGCACACTGAGGCCCGGTGTGTTCTCTACGACATTTACGTGGGCTTGAAGGGTGATGCCTATACTACGTTGTGGAAAGGCTCGGGGTCACGGCTCTCTTTCTCCCTCTCTCGGTCCCGTAGCCTGGTGCTCAGCTGTTGTGAGCATGCTGAGTGAGAGACACTGCCTCTGTGCTGGACTCAGAAGGCTTCCTCCCTTTATGGCAATTCTGTTTGTCTCTTACGTCGAGGAGCAATGAGGGTGCGCACAGGTATTCTGAAATCAACTAACTGACGACAGAGGATCCGGGGGAGCTGGTTTCTCGGTGGAAGGAGCCAAAAGGCCCACCTTCTTAAGGGCTCCTCTGGAGCTCCCGGACACCCTGCCGTCTTAGGCCTAACACTTGGACATTGTGACGGCATGGAGAGCCTGGGAACCCTAAGACACGGTGGAAGTGCGACTCGCAAGCTGGGCGCCAGGAACCTTCGAAGCGCAGTGTGGTTTCATGCACGAAAGCGAGCCCAAGCGTCTGAGGCTGGTAGCCTTTTGCTTGAGAGGGTTGGTATCCTCGTGGGCCTGACGGCTACTTCCCCGTTTCCGCCACCCTCAGGAAACTCTTCCGCAGAGTCTTCGGAACCCGCTGAGAGAGAAGAGCTGCCAAGTGGATGCACAGAACAGTCACCTCGCTACCAGCCCCGTGTCCCAAGCAACGATCCTTCCCCGGAGGGTACTTAACCCACCCAGGGATTCAAGCAGGGGCTTTGCCTTGTCCAACTTGCACAGCAAAGTGGCAAGAGATGTAGGGCTCATCTACTTGCGTTCACACTACGTGGCCCGGAGAAGCTGTCACGGAGCCGAATCCAGCACCCTTCCTCCACCACGTGTGTACGCCAAAGGAGCGCTGGGCACTGGGTGTTCTCAGGCCAAGAGAGAAGTCCTTGTTCTGTGCTGCACCTGCTGGGTGCTTCAAAGGTTCTCTGACCTTCCTCCTCTGGAAGCTTTTCAGAGCTGAGGCTACCCCTGGGCTGCGAAAGCAGAGAGGCGTAGAGGCCTTTCACACTGAAGGCGTGGGCTTGTTTCCCAGGGAGAAAGTGTACGTCGCCCACCCCCCACCCCCACCCCACCCCACCCCACCCCCAGCTGGAGGCGTGCAGGTGGACACCAGTTTGTTCTGCCCACGGAAAATACAATGAGGCGGACACGATTTGGGCCGTCTGGTGAAAGAATTTGGGATCGGCGGCACCCTGAGTACCTTTCCTGAAGTTTGCTTCCTAGCTGCTTCCACTCGGCGTTCAGAGGCGAGATGCGAACAAACTTGCTCAGCGTGCGGCGAAGAGCCTTGATGCCCTGCCCTAAATGTCTGTGCTTCTGGCCAGCGTCACGCAAGGACTTTGACACGCAGGATTCTTACCTTGACTCTAAGCTGTCCCTGTTGGCTGAAGCAGTCGGCGTGTCTGTAGCGCAGCCTGGGAGGCAGGGCGTTGGGGGGAGTCTGCCAAGTGACTGGCCTCCATTATATAGCTAACTGAGAAAAATGCGTCGAGGCTTTCGGGAGCCACTTACAGGGAAAGGTTGCAATTCGGAATTGGAGACCGTGCTGGCAAACGTCAGCAGCTCCTCTGCCTCGGAGTGCTCTTGGTGTGCCGACTCCTAACAGCCACCACGGTCCCCAGCGTGGGAACGGTCCCATTGCGAGCCGGTTTCATCCGTGCAAGATCCACGGGAGGCTGATCTCCAACGATCGGGCTCCACACCTTGAGCCTTTGGGACAGGGCAGTCCTGAGCCGATGTGCCCACCAGGGGACGCAACCAAAGTTTACTTACCACAGGAAAGAGCATCAAGGCCTCGTGTTCTCTCCATGAAATGAACGTGAGCTTGAAGGGTGATGCGTCAGAGTACGCTGTGAACAGCTCGCTGGTACGCCTGTCTTGCCCCCTCTCACGGTCTCACGCACCCGGGCTCAGGTCCGTGTAGGAATGCTGAGTGGGAGCGCCAGCCTCCCTTCTGGATTCTGAAGCCTTCCACCCCAATGGTGAGTCTGTGTGTCTCTTACGTGGCGGGGGGGGGGGGGGCGGGGGGGGGGCGGAATGAGGTCGCCCACAGAGGTTCTGACAGGAAAGAACTAAAGACGCACGGTGCTGAGGAGCCGGTTCCTCATGGAAGGAGCCCAAAGGCCAGAAAGCCGAAGGTCTCTTTCAGAGCTGCCGGACGCTCTGCCGTTCTAGGCCTGAGATACGGACCTTGTGTGACGGCACGGAAACCCTGCGAGATTTAGGCGACATGGCCAAGTGCAAGTGGCAATCCGGAAGGAAGAACCTTCAAGGCGGAGTGTCCTTTCCTGTACAAAACTGCGCCCAAGTGGCTGAGGCAGGTAGGCTTTTACTTCACAGAACCGGTATCCACGTATGCACGTGGGTTACTCTAAAGAAACGACACTGTGAGCAACCTCTTCCTAAAAGCCTTCGCAAACGGCTTTGGAGACAACAGCAGCGAGCGCAGTGGAGGCACAGACCATTATCCTAGATAGCAGCACAGTGGCTCTAGCAGCGATCGCTTCCCGGAGGATACTCACGCCACGCCGAGATTCCAGCAGGGAGTTTTGCCTTGTAGCAGTACGACTCACTCAAGAAACAGGGATGAGGTGTAGGGCTAATTAATCTACGTGCGCTCACTCTATGTGTCCGCGAGAAGGTTTGACGGAGGGGAATCCTTCACCGACCGCGACCACGCGTGTGCAACAAAGAAGCCCTGTGCCGTGGGTGTTCTCAGGCCGACAGAGAAGACCTAGGTGTGTGCTGCACCCGCTCTCGGTGGTTCACACGTTGCGTGACCCTGTGCCTTTGGAAGGCTGTCAGAGCGGGAGGCACCTGTGTGCTGCTAGCCCGAAGAGGCGTAGAGGCCTTTCACACTGAAGGAAGGGCTTGCATCTCATGGAGAAAATGCGTACGTCGCCCGGCAGATGGAGGCGCGCTCTTGACACCATTTCTTCTGCCCGTTTAAAACACAAGTATTTGTACTCGATCTGGGCTGCCTGGTGAAGTACTTGGCAGTCCGCATCACCCTGAGTACCTTTCCTGAAGTTTGATTCGTAGCTGGGTAAACTCGGGCTTCAGAGGCTAGATGAGACCAAACGTGTTCAGCCTCTGGCGAATGCCTTTGACCAGAGGCCTATACGCCTGCGCTTGTGGCGAGGGCTAGGCAAGAACGTTTACACACTGGGTTTTTACCTTTACTCTAAAGCTGTCCCTTTCGGCTGCAGCAGGCGGCGTGTCCGTATCCCAGCCAGGGAAGCGGGCCACTGGGGGAGTCTGCCAGGCGACAGGCCTCCACTCTAGATAACGGCGAAAATGCATCACGGCCTTTGGAAGCCCCTTTAAAGGAGAGGCTCCTCTTCGGATTAGAAGACTTTGCTAGCGGACTTCAGCAGCTCCTCTCCTTCAGGGTGCTCGGGCTGTGAAGACTAGTGAAAGCCACCACGGTCCCCAGCTTTTGAACGGCTCTTTCCCGAGTTGGTTCCATCCGTGGAAGCGCCGAAGGGGCTGATCTCCACCAATCGGGCTGCGCACCGTGAGTCTCTGGGGTAGGGCAGTCCTGAGCCAGTGTGCCACCCAAGGAATGAAAGGCAAAGTTCCCTTACCCACAAGAAGGCACACTGAGGCCCGGTGTGTTCTCTACGACATTTACGTGGGCTTGAAGGGTGATGCCTATACTACGTTGTGGAAAGGCTCGGGGTCACGGCTCTCTTTCTCCCTCTCTCGGTCCCGTAGCCTGGTGCTCAGCTGTTGTGAGCATGCTGAGTGAGAGACACTGCCTCTGTGCTGGACTCAGAAGGCTTCCTCCCTTTATGGCAATTCTGTTTGTCTCTTACGTCGAGGAGCAATGAGGGTGCGCACAGGTATTCTGAAATCAACTAACTGACGACAGAGGATCCGGGGGAGCTGGTTTCTCGGTGGAAGGAGCCAAAAGGCCCACCTTCTTAAGGGCTCCTCTGGAGCTCCCGGACACCCTGCCGTCTTAGGCCTAACACTTGGACATTGTGACGGCATGGAGAGCCTGGGAACCCTAAGACACGGTGGAAGTGCGACTCGCAAGCTGGGCGCCAGGAACCTTCGAAGCGCAGTGTGGTTTCATGCACGAAAGCGAGCCCAAGCGTCTGAGGCTGGTAGCCTTTTGCTTGAGAGGGTTGGTATCCTCGTGGGCCTGACGGCTACTTCCCCGTTTCCGCCACCCTCAGGAAACTCTTCCGCAGAGTCTTCGGAACCCGCTGAGAGAGAAGAGCTGCCAAGTGGATGCACAGAACAGTCACCTCGCTACCAGCCCCGTGTCCCAAGCAACGATCCTTCCCCGGAGGGTACTTAACCCACCCAGGGATACAAGCAGGGGCTTTGCCTTGCCCAACTTGCACAGCAAAGTGGCAAGAGATGTAGGGCTCATCTACTTGCGTTCACACTACGTGGCCCGGAGAAGCTGTCACGGAGCCGAATCCAGCACCCTTCCTCCACCACGTGTGTACGCCAAAGGAGCGCTGGGCACTGGGTGTTCTCAGGCCAAGAGAGAAGTCCTTGTTCTGTGCTGCACCTGCTGGGTGCTTCAAAGGTTCTCTGACCTTCCTCCTCTGGAAGCTTTTCAGAGCTGAGGCTACCCCTGGGCTGCGAAAGCAGAGAGGCGTAGAGGCCTTTCACACTGAAGGCGTGGGCTTGTTTCCCAGGGAGAAAGTGTACGTCGCCCACCCCCCCACCCCCACCCCACCCCACCCCACCCCCAGCTGGAGGCGTGCAGGTGGACACCAGTTTGTTCTGCCCACGGAAAATACAATGAGGCGGACACGATTTGGGCCGTCTGGTGAAAGAATTTGGGATCGGCGGCACCCTGAGTACCTTTCCTGAAGTTTGCTTCCTAGCTGCTTCCACTCGGCGTTCAGAGGCGAGATGCGAACAAACTTGCTCAGCGTGCGGCGAAGAGCCTTGATGCCCTGCCCTAAATGTCTGTGCTTCTGGCCAGCGTCACGCAAGGACTTTGACACGCAGGATTCTTACCTTGACTCTAAGCTGTCCCTGTTGGCTGAAGCAGTCGGCGTGTCTGTAGCGCAGCCTGGGAGGCAGGGCGTTGGGGGGAGTCTGCCAAGTGACTGGCCTCCATTATATAGCTAACTGAGAAAAATGCGTCGAGGCTTTCGGGAGCCACTTACAGGGAAAGGTTGCAATTCGGAATTGGAGACCGTGCTGGCAAACGTCAGCAGCTCCTCTGCCTCGGAGTGCTCTTGGTGTGCCGACTCCTAACAGCCACCACGGTCCCCAGCGTGGGAACGGTCCCATTGCGAGCCGGTTTCATCCGTGCAAGATCCACGGGAGGCTGATCTCCAACGATCGGGCTCCACACCTTGAGCCTTTGGGACAGGGCAGTCCTGAGCCGATGTGCCCACCAGGGGACGCAACCAAAGTTTACTTACCACAGGAAAGAGCATCAAGGCCTCGTGTTCTCTCCATGAAATGAACGTGAGCTTGAAGGGTGATGCGTCAGAGTACGCTGTGAACAGCTCGCTGGTACGCCTGTCTTGCCCCCTCTCACGGTCTCACGCACCCGGGCTCAGGTCCGTGTAGGAATGCTGAGTGGGAGCGCCAGCCTCCCTTCTGGATTCTGAAGCCTTCCACCCCAATGGTGAGTCTGTGTGTCTCTTACGTGGCGGGGGGGGGGGGGGGGCGGGGGGGGGGCGGAATGAGGTCGCCCACAGAGGTTCTGACATGAAAGAACTAAAGACGCACGGTGCTGAGGAGCCGGTTCCTCATGGAAGGAGCCCAAAGGCCAGAAAGCCGAAGGTCTCTTTCAGAGCTGCCGGACGCTCTGCCGTTCTAGGCCTGAGATACGGACCTTGTGTGACGGCACGGAAACCCTGCGAGATTTAGGCGACATGGCCAAGTGCAAGTGGCAATCCGGAAGGAAGAACCTTCAAGGCGGAGTGTCCTTTCCTGTACAAAACTGCGCCCAAGTGGCTGAGGCAGGTAGGCTTTTACTTCACAGAACCGGTATCCACGTATGCACGTGGGTTACTCTAAAGAAACGACACTGTGAGCAACCTCTTCCTAAAAGCCTTCGCAAACGGCTTTGGAGACAACAGCAGCGAGCGCAGTGGAGGCACAGACCATTATCCTAGATAGCAGCACAGTGGCTCTAGCAGCGATCGCTTCCCGGAGGATACTCACGCCACGCCGAGATTCCAGCAGGGAGTTTTGCCTTGTAGCAGTACGACTCACTCAAGAAACAGGGATGAGGTGTAGGGCTAATTAATCTACGTGCGCTCACTCTATGTGTCCGCGAGAAGGTTTGACGGAGGGGAATCCTTCACCGACCGCGACCACGCGTGTGCAACAAAGAAGCCCTGTGCCGTGGGTGTTCTCAGGCCGACAGAGAAGACCTAGGTGTGTGCTGCACCCGCTCTCGGTGGTTCACACGTTGCGTGACCCTGTGCCTTTGGAAGGCTGTCAGAGCGGGAGGCACCTGTGTGCTGCTAGCCCGAAGAGGCGTAGAGGCCTTTCACACTGAAGGAAGGGCTTGCATCTCATGGAGAAAATGCGTACGTCGCCCGGCAGATGGAGGCGCGCTCTTGACACCATTTCTTCTGCCCGTTTAAAACACAAGTATTTGTACTCGATCTGGGCTGCCTGGTGAAGTACTTGGCAGTCCGCATCACCCTGAGTACCTTTCCTGAAGTTTGATTCGTAGCTGGGTAAACTCGGGCTTCAGAGGCTAGATGAGACCAAACGTGTTCAGCCTCTGGCGAATGCCTTTGACCAGAGGCCTATACGCCTGCGCTTGTGGCGAGGGCTAGGCAAGAACGTTTACACACTGGGTTTTTACCTTTACTCTAAAGCTGTCCCTTTCGGCTGCAGCAGGCGGCGTGTCCGTATCCCAGCCAGGGAAGCGGGCCACTGGGGGAGTCTGCCAGGCGACAGGCCTCCACTCTAGATAACGGCGAAAATGCATCACGGCCTTTGGAAGCCCCTTTAAAGGAGAGGCTCCTCTTCGGATTAGAAGACTTTGCTAGCGGACTTCAGCAGCTCCTCTCCTTCAGGGTGCTCGGGCTGTGAAGACTAGTGAAAGCCACCACGGTCCCCAGCTTTTGAACGGCTCTTTCCCGAGTTGGTTCCATCCGTGGAAGCGCCGAAGGGGCTGATCTCCACCAATCGGGCTGCGCACCGTGAGTCTCTGGGGTAGGGCAGTCCTGAGCCAGTGTGCCACCCAAGGAATGAAAGGCAAAGTTCCCTTACCCACAAGAAGGCACACTGAGGCCCGGTGTGTTCTCTACGACATTTACGTGGGCTTGAAGGGTGATGCCTATACTACGTTGTGGAAAGGCTCGGGGTCACGGCTCTCTTTCTCCCTCTCTCGGTCCCGTAGCCTGGTGCTCAGCTGTTGTGAGCATGCTGAGTGAGAGACACTGCCTCTGTGCTGGACTCAGAAGGCTTCCTCCCTTTATGGCAATTCTGTTTGTCTCTTACGTCGAGGAGCAATGAGGGTGCGCACAGGTATTCTGAAATCAACTAACTGACGACAGAGGATCCGGGGGAGCTGGTTTCTCGGTGGAAGGAGCCAAAAGGCCCACCTTCTTAAGGGCTCCTCTGGAGCTCCCGGACACCCTGCCGTCTTAGGCCTAACACTTGGACATTGTGACGGCATGGAGAGCCTGGGAACCCTAAGACACGGTGGAAGTGCGACTCGCAAGCTGGGCGCCAGGAACCTTCGAAGCGCAGTGTGGTTTCATGCACGAAAGCGAGCCCAAGCGTCTGAGGCTGGTAGCCTTTTGCTTGAGAGGGTTGGTATCCTCGTGGGCCTGACGGCTACTTCCCCGTTTCCGCCACCCTCAGGAAACTCTTCCGCAGAGTCTTCGGAACCCGCTGAGAGAGAAGAGCTGCCAAGTGGATGCACAGAACAGTCACCTCGCTACCAGCCCCGTGTCCCAAGCAACGATCCTTCCCCGGAGGGTACTTAACCCACCCAGGGATTCAAGCAGGGGCTTTGCCTTGCCCAACTTGCACAGCAAAGTGGCAAGAGATGTAGGGCTCATCTACTTGCGTTCACACTACGTGGCCCGGAGAAGCTGTCACGGAGCCGAATCCAGCACCCTTCCTCCACCACGTGTGTACGCCAAAGGAGCGCTGGGCACTGGGTGTTCTCAGGCCAAGAGAGAAGTCCTTGTTCTGTGCTGCACCTGCTGGGTGCTTCAAAGGTTCTCTGACCTTCCTCCTCTGGAAGCTTTTCAGAGCTGAGGCTACCCCTGGGCTGCGAAAGCAGAGAGGCGTAGAGGCCTTTCACACTGAAGGCGTGGGCTTGTTTCCCAGGGAGAAAGTGTACGTCGCCCACCCCCCCACCCCCACCCCACCCCACCCCACCCCCAGCTGGAGGCGTGCAGGTGGACACCAGTTTGTTCTGCCCACGGAAAATACAATGAGGCGGACACGATTTGGGCCGTCTGGTGAAAGAATTTGGGATCGGCGGCACCCTGAGTACCTTTCCTGAAGTTTGCTTCCTAGCTGCTTCCACTCGGCGTTCAGAGGCGAGATGCGAACAAACTTGCTCAGCGTGCGGCGAAGAGCCTTGATGCCCTGCCCTAAATGTCTGTGCTTCTGGCCAGCGTCACGCAAGGACTTTGACACGCAGGATTCTTACCTTGACTCTAAGCTGTCCCTGTTGGCTGAAGCAGTCGGCGTGTCTGTAGCGCAGCCTGGGAGGCAGGGCGTTGGGGGGAGTCTGCCAAGTGACTGGCCTCCATTATATAGCTAACTGAGAAAAATGCGTCGAGGCTTTCGGGAGCCACTTACAGGGAAAGGTTGCAATTCGGAATTGGAGACCGTGCTGGCAAACGTCAGCAGCTCCTCTGCCTCGGAGTGCTCTTGGTGTGCCGACTCCTAACAGCCACCACGGTCCCCAGCGTGGGAACGGTCCCATTGCGAGCCGGTTTCATCCGTGCAAGATCCACGGGAGGCTGATCTCCAACGATCGGGCTCCACACCTTGAGCCTTTGGGACAGGGCAGTCCTGAGCCGATGTGCCCACCAGGGGACGCAACCAAAGTTTACTTACCACAGGAAAGAGCATCAAGGCCTCGTGTTCTCTCCATGAAATGAACGTGAGCTTGAAGGGTGATGCGTCAGAGTACGCTGTGAACAGCTCGCTGGTACGCCTGTCTTGCCCCCTCTCACGGTCTCACGCACCCGGGCTCAGGTCCGTGTAGGAATGCTGAGTGGGAGCGCCAGCCTCCCTTCTGGATTCTGAAGCCTTCCACCCCAATGGTGAGTCTGTGTGTCTCTTACGTGGCGGGGGGGGGGGGGGGGGCGGGGGGGGGGCGGAATGAGGTCGCCCACAGAGGTTCTGACATGAAAGAACTAAAGACGCACGGTGCTGAGGAGCCGGTTCCTCATGGAAGGAGCCCAAAGGCCAGAAAGCCGAAGGTCTCTTTCAGAGCTGCCGGACGCTCTGCCGTTCTAGGCCTGAGATACGGACCTTGTGTGACGGCACGGAAACCCTGCGAGATTTAGGCGACATGGCCAAGTGCAAGTGGCAATCCGGAAGGAAGAACCTTCAAGGCGGAGTGTCCTCTCCTGTACAAAACTGCGCCCAAGTGGCTGAGGCAGGTAGGCTTTTACTTCACAGAACCGGTATCCACGTATGCACGTGGGTTACTCTAAAGAAACGACACTGTGAGCAACCTCTTCCTAAAAGCCTTCGCAAACGGCTTTGGAGACAACAGCAGCGAGCGCAGTGGAGGCACAGACCATTATCCTAGATAGCAGCACAGTGGCTCTAGCAGCGATCGCTTCCCGGAGGATACTCACGCCACGCCGAGATTCCAGCAGGGAGTTTTGCCTTGTAGCAGTACGACTCACTCAAGAAACAGGGATGAGGTGTAGGGCTAATTAATCTACGTGCGCTCACTCTATGTGTCCGCGAGAAGGTTTGACGGAGGGGAATCCTTCACCGACCGCGACCACGCGTGTGCAACAAAGAAGCCCTGTGCCGTGGGTGTTCTCAGGCCGACAGAGAAGACCTAGGTGTGTGCTGCACCCGCTCTCGGTGGTTCACACGTTGCGTGACCCTGTGCCTTTGGAAGGCTGTCAGAGCGGGAGGCACCTGTGTGCTGCTAGCCCGAAGAGGCGTAGAGGCCTTTCACACTGAAGGAAGGGCTTGCATCTCATGGAGAAAATGCGTACGTCGCCCGGCAGATGGAGGCGCGCTCTTGACACCATTTCTTCTGCCCGTTTAAAACACAAGTATTTGTACTCGATCTGGGCTGCCTGGTGAAGTACTTGGCAGTCCGCATCACCCTGAGTACCTTTCCTGAAGTTTGATTCGTAGCTGGGTAAACTCGGGCTTCAGAGGCTAGATGAGACCAAACGTGTTCAGCCTCTGGCGAATGCCTTTGACCAGAGGCCTATACGCCTGCGCTTGTGGCGAGGGCTAGGCAAGAACGTTTACACACTGGGTTTTTACCTTTACTCTAAAGCTGTCCCTTTCGGCTGCAGCAGGCGGCGTGTCCGTATCCCAGCCAGGGAAGCGGGCCACTGGGGGAGTCTGCCAGGCGACAGGCCTCCACTCTAGATAACGGCGAAAATGCATCACGGCCTTTGGAAGCCCCTTTAAAGGAGAGGCTCCTCTTCGGATTAGAAGACTTTGCTAGCGGACTTCAGCAGCTCCTCTCCTTCAGGGTGCTCGGGCTGTGAAGACTAGTGAAAGCCACCACGGTCCCCAGCTTTTGAACGGCTCTTTCCCGAGTTGGTTCCATCCGTGGAAGCGCCGAAGGGGCTGATCTCCACCAATCGGGCTGCGCACCGTGAGTCTCTGGGGTAGGGCAGTCCTGAGCCAGTGTGCCACCCAAGGAATGAAAGGCAAAGTTCCCTTACCCACAAGAAGGCACACTGAGGCCCGGTGTGTTCTCTACGACATTTACGTGGGCTTGAAGGGTGATGCCTATACTACGTTGTGGAAAGGCTCGGGGTCACGGCTCTCTTTCTCCCTCTCTCGGTCCCGTAGCCTGGTGCTCAGCTGTTGTGAGCATGCTGAGTGAGAGACACTGCCTCTGTGCTGGACTCAGAAGGCTTCCTCCCTTTATGGCAATTCTGTTTGTCTCTTACGTCGAGGAGCAATGAGGGTGCGCACAGGTATTCTGAAATCAACTAACTGACGACAGAGGATCCGGGGGAGCTGGTTTCTCGGTGGAAGGAGCCAAAAGGCCCACCTTCTTAAGGGCTCCTCTGGAGCTCCCGGACACCCTGCCGTCTTAGGCCTAACACTTGGACATTGTGACGGCATGGAGAGCCTGGGAACCCTAAGACACGGTGGAAGTGCGACTCGCAAGCTGGGCGCCAGGAACCTTCGAAGCGCAGTGTGGTTTCATGCACGAAAGCGAGCCCAAGCGTCTGAGGCTGGTAGCCTTTTGCTTGAGAGGGTTGGTATCCTCGTGGGCCTGACGGCTACTTCCCCGTTTCCGCCACCCTCAGGAAACTCTTCAGCAGAGTCTTCGGAACCCGCTGAGAGAGAAGAGCTGCCAAGTGGATGCACAGAACAGTCACCTCGCTACCAGCCCCGTGTCCCAAGCAACGATCCTTCCCCGGAGGGTACTTAACCCACCCAGGGATTCAAGCAGGGGCTTTGCCTTGCCCAACTTGCACAGCAAAGTGGCAAGAGATGTAGGGCTCATCTACTTGCGTTCACACTACGTGGCCCGGAGAAGCTGTCACGGAGCCGAATCCAGCACCCTTCCTCCACCACGTGTGTACGCCAAAGGAGCGCTGGGCACTGGGTGTTCTCAGGCCAAGAGAGAAGTCCTTGTTCTGTGCTGCACCTGCTGGGTGCTTCAAAGGTTCTCTGACCTTCCTCCTCTGGAAGCTTTTCAGAGCTGAGGCTACCCCTGGGCTGCGAAAGCAGAGAGGCGTAGAGGCCTTTCACACTGAAGGCGTGGGCTTGTTTCCCAGGGAGAAAGTGTACGTCGCCCACCCCCCCACCCCCACCCCACCCCACCCCACCCCCAGCTGGAGGCGTGCAGGTGGACACCAGTTTGTTCTGCCCACGGAAAATACAATGAGGCGGACACGATTTGGGCCGTCTGGTGAAAGAATTTGGGATCGGCGGCACCCTGAGTACCTTTCCTGAAGTTTGCTTCCTAGCTGCTTCCACTCGGCGTTCAGAGGCGAGATGCGAACAAACTTGCTCAGCGTGCGGCGAAGAGCCTTGATGCCCTGCCCTAAATGTCTGTGCTTCTGGCCAGCGTCACGCAAGGACTTTGACACGCAGGA
This sequence comes from Orcinus orca, assembly GCF_937001465.1. NCBI lineage: Eukaryota > Metazoa > Chordata > Mammalia > Artiodactyla > Delphinidae > Orcinus > Orcinus orca. The sequence goes on from NW_026043973.1 coordinate 48,829, forward strand.
TTCTTACCTTGACTCTAAGCTGTCCCTGTTGGCTGAAGCAGTCGGCGTGTCTGTAGCGCAGCCTGGGAGGCAGGGCGTTGGGGGGAGTCTGCCAAGTGACTGGCCTCCATTATATAGCTAACTGAGAAAAATGCGTCGAGGCTTTCGGGAGCCACTTACAGGGAAAGGTTGCAATTCGGAATTGGAGACCGTGCTGGCAAACGTCAGCAGCTCCTCTGCCTCGGAGTGCTCTTGGTGTGCCGACTCCTAACAGCCACCACGGTCCCCAGCGTGGGAACGGTCCCATTGCGAGCCGGTTTCATCCGTGCAAGATCCACGGGAGGCTGATCTCCAACGATCGGGCTCCACACCTTGAGCCTTTGGGACAGGGCAGTCCTGAGCCGATGTGCCCACCAGGGGACGCAACCAAAGTTTACTTACCACAGGAAAGAGCATCAAGGCCTCGTGTTCTCTCCATGAAATGAACGTGAGCTTGAAGGGTGATGCGTCAGAGTACGCTGTGAACAGCTCGCTGGTACGCCTGTCTTGCCCCCTCTCACGGTCTCACGCACCCGGGCTCAGGTCCGTGTAGGAATGCTGAGTGGGAGCGCCAGCCTCCCTTCTGGATTCTGAAGCCTTCCACCCCAATGGTGAGTCTGTGTGTCTCTTACGTGGCGGGGGGGGGGGGGGCGGGGGGGGGGCGGAATGAGGTCGCCCACAGAGGTTCTGACAGGAAAGAACTAAAGACGCACGGTGCTGAGGAGCCGGTTCCTCATGGAAGGAGCCCAAAGGCCAGAAAGCCGAAGGTCTCTTTCAGAGCTGCCGGACGCTCTGCCGTTCTAGGCCTGAGATACGGACCTTGTGTGACGGCACGGAAACCCTGCGAGATTTAGGCGACATGGCCAAGTGCAAGTGGCAATCCGGAAGGAAGAACCTTCAAGGCGGAGTGTCCTTTCCTGTACAAAACTGCGCCCAAGTGGCTGAGGCAGGTAGGCTTTTACTTCACAGAACCGGTATCCACGTATGCACGTGGGTTACTCTAAAGAAACGACACTGTGAGCAACCTCTTCCTAAAAGCCTTCGCAAACGGCTTTGGAGACAACAGCAGCGAGCGCAGTGGAGGCACAGACCATTATCCTAGATAGCAGCACAGTGGCTCTAGCAGCGATCGCTTCCCGGAGGATACTCACGCCACGCCGAGATTCCAGCAGGGAGTTTTGCCTTGTAGCAGTACGACTCACTCAAGAAACAGGGATGAGGTGTAGGGCTAATTAATCTACGTGCGCTCACTCTATGTGTCCGCGAGAAGGTTTGACGGAGGGGAATCCTTCACCGACCGCGACCACGCGTGTGCAACAAAGAAGCCCTGTGCCGTGGGTGTTCTCAGGCCGACAGAGAAGACCTAGGTGTGTGCTGCACCCGCTCTCGGTGGTTCACACGTTGCGTGACCCTGTGCCTTTGGAAGGCTGTCAGAGCGGGAGGCACCTGTGTGCTGCTAGCCCGAAGAGGCGTAGAGGCCTTTCACACTGAAGGAAGGGCTTGCATCTCATGGAGAAAATGCGTACGTCGCCCGGCAGATGGAGGCGCGCTCTTGACACCATTTCTTCTGCCCGTTTAAAACACAAGTATTTGTACTCGATCTGGGCTGCCTGGTGAAGTACTTGGCAGTCCGCATCACCCTGAGTACCTTTCCTGAAGTTTGATTCGTAGCTGGGTAAACTCGGGCTTCAGAGGCTAGATGAGACCAAACGTGTTCAGCCTCTGGCGAATGCCTTTGACCAGAGGCCTATACGCCTGCGCTTGTGGCGAGGGCTAGGCAAGAACGTTTACACACTGGGTTTTTACCTTTACTCTAAAGCTGTCCCTTTCGGCTGCAGCAGGCGGCGTGTCCGTATCCCAGCCAGGGAAGCGGGCCACTGGGGGAGTCTGCCAGGCGACAGGCCTCCACTCTAGATAACGGCGAAAATGCATCACGGCCTTTGGAAGCCCCTTTAAAGGAGAGGCTCCTCTTCGGATTAGAAGACTTTGCTAGCGGACTTCAGCAGCTCCTCTCCTTCAGGGTGCTCGGGCTGTGAAGACTAGTGAAAGCCACCACGGTCCCCAGCTTTTGAACGGCTCTTTCCCGAGTTGGTTCCATCCGTGGAAGCGCCGAAGGGGCTGATCTCCACCAATCGGGCTGCGCACCGTGAGTCTCTGGGGTAGGGCAGTCCTGAGCCAGTGTGCCACCCAAGGAATGAAAGGCAAAGTTCCCTTACCCACAAGAAGGCACACTGAGGCCCGGTGTGTTCTCTACGACATTTACGTGGGCTTGAAGGGTGATGCCTATACTACGTTGTGGAAAGGCTCGGGGTCACGGCTCTCTTTCTCCCTCTCTCGGTCCCGTAGCCTGGTGCTCAGCTGTTGTGAGCATGCTGAGTGAGAGACACTGCCTCTGTGCTGGACTCAGAAGGCTTCCTCCCTTTATGGCAATTCTGTTTGTCTCTTACGTCGAGGAGCAATGAGGGTGCGCACAGGTATTCTGAAATCAACTAACTGACGACAGAGGATCCGGGGGAGCTGGTTTCTCGGTGGAAGGAGCCAAAAGGCCCACCTTCTTAAGGGCTCCTCTGGAGCTCCCGGACACCCTGCCGTCTTAGGCCTAACACTTGGACATTGTGACGGCATGGAGAGCCTGGGAACCCTAAGACACGGTGGAAGTGCGACTCGCAAGCTGGGCGCCAGGAACCTTCGAAGCGCAGTGTGGTTTCATGCACGAAAGCGAGCCCAAGCGTCTGAGGCTGGTAGCCTTTTGCTTGAGAGGGTTGGTATCCTCGTGGGCCTGACGGCTACTTCCCCGTTTCCGCCACCCTCAGGAAACTCTTCCGCAGAGTCTTCGGAACCCGCTGAGAGAGAAGAGCTGCCAAGTGGATGCACAGAACAGTCACCTCGCTACCAGCCCCGTGTCCCAAGCAACGATCCTTCCCCGGAGGGTACTTAACCCACCCAGGGATTCAAGCAGGGGCTTTGCCTTGTCCAACTTGCACAGCAAAGTGGCAAGAGATGTAGGGCTCATCTACTTGCGTTCACACTACGTGGCCCGGAGAAGCTGTCACGGAGCCGAATCCAGCACCCTTCCTCCACCACGTGTGTACGCCAAAGGAGCGCTGGGCACTGGGTGTTCTCAGGCCAAGAGAGAAGTCCTTGTTCTGTGCTGCACCTGCTGGGTGCTTCAAAGGTTCTCTGACCTTCCTCCTCTGGAAGCTTTTCAGAGCTGAGGCTACCCCTGGGCTGCGAAAGCAGAGAGGCGTAGAGGCCTTTCACACTGAAGGCGTGGGCTTGTTTCCCAGGGAGAAAGTGTACGTCGCCCACCCCCCACCCCCACCCCACCCCACCCCACCCCCAGCTGGAGGCGTGCAGGTGGACACCAGTTTGTTCTGCCCACGGAAAATACAATGAGGCGGACACGATTTGGGCCGTCTGGTGAAAGAATTTGGGATCGGCGGCACCCTGAGTACCTTTCCTGAAGTTTGCTTCCTAGCTGCTTCCACTCGGCGTTCAGAGGCGAGATGCGAACAAACTTGCTCAGCGTGCGGCGAAGAGCCTTGATGCCCTGCCCTAAATGTCTGTGCTTCTGGCCAGCGTCACGCAAGGACTTTGACACGCAGGATTCTTACCTTGACTCTAAGCTGTCCCTGTTGGCTGAAGCAGTCGGCGTGTCTGTAGCGCAGCCTGGGAGGCAGGGCGTTGGGGGGAGTCTGCCAAGTGACTGGCCTCCATTATATAGCTAACTGAGAAAAATGCGTCGAGGCTTTCGGGAGCCACTTACAGGGAAAGGTTGCAATTCGGAATTGGAGACCGTGCTGGCAAACGTCAGCAGCTCCTCTGCCTCGGAGTGCTCTTGGTGTGCCGACTCCTAACAGCCACCACGGTCCCCAGCGTGGGAACGGTCCCATTGCGAGCCGGTTTCATCCGTGCAAGATCCACGGGAGGCTGATCTCCAACGATCGGGCTCCACACCTTGAGCCTTTGGGACAGGGCAGTCCTGAGCCGATGTGCCCACCAGGGGACGCAACCAAAGTTTACTTACCACAGGAAAGAGCATCAAGGCCTCGTGTTCTCTCCATGAAATGAACGTGAGCTTGAAGGGTGATGCGTCAGAGTACGCTGTGAACAGCTCGCTGGTACGCCTGTCTTGCCCCCTCTCACGGTCTCACGCACCCGGGCTCAGGTCCGTGTAGGAATGCTGAGTGGGAGCGCCAGCCTCCCTTCTGGATTCTGAAGCCTTCCACCCCAATGGTGAGTCTGTGTGTCTCTTACGTGGCGGGGGGGGGGGGGGCGGAATGAGGTCGCCCACAGAGGTTCTGACAGGAAAGAACTAAAGACGCACGGTGCTGAGGAGCCGGTTCCTCATGGAAGGAGCCCAAAGGCCAGAAAGCCGAAGGTCTCTTTCAGAGCTGCCGGACGCTCTGCCGTTCTAGGCCTGAGATACGGACCTTGTGTGACGGCACGGAAACCCTGCGAGATTTAGGCGACATGGCCAAGTGCAAGTGGCAATCCGGAAGGAAGAACCTTCAAGGCGGAGTGTCCTTTCCTGTACAAAACTGCGCCCAAGTGGCTGAGGCAGGTAGGCTTTTACTTCACAGAACCGGTATCCACGTATGCACGTGGGTTACTCTAAAGAAACGACACTGTGAGCAACCTCTTCCTAAAAGCCTTCGCAAACGGCTTTGGAGACAACAGCAGCGAGCGCAGTGGAGGCACAGACCATTATCCTAGATAGCAGCACAGTGGCTCTAGCAGCGATCGCTTCCCGGAGGATACTCACGCCACGCCGAGATTCCAGCAGGGAGTTTTGCCTTGTAGCAGTACGACTCACTCAAGAAACAGGGATGAGGTGTAGGGCTAATTAATCTACGTGCGCTCACTCTATGTGTCCGCGAGAAGGTTTGACGGAGGGGAATCCTTCACCGACCGCGACCACGCGTGTGCAACAAAGAAGCCCTGTGCCGTGGGTGTTCTCAGGCCGACAGAGAAGACCTAGGTGTGTGCTGCACCCGCTCTCGGTGGTTCACACGTTGCGTGACCCTGTGCCTTTGGAAGGCTGTCAGAGCGGGAGGCACCTGTGTGCTGCTAGCCCGAAGAGGCGTAGAGGCCTTTCACACTGAAGGAAGGGCTTGCATCTCATGGAGAAAATGCGTACGTCGCCCGGCAGATGGAGGCGCGCTCTTGACACCATTTCTTCTGCCCGTTTAAAACACAAGTATTTGTACTCGATCTGGGCTGCCTGGTGAAGTACTTGGCAGTCCGCATCACCCTGAGTACCTTTCCTGAAGTTTGATTCGTAGCTGGGTAAACTCGGGCTTCAGAGGCTAGATGAGACCAAACGTGTTCAGCCTCTGGCGAATGCCTTTGACCAGAGGCCTATACGCCTGCGCTTGTGGCGAGGGCTAGGCAAGAACGTTTACACACTGGGTTTTTACCTTTACTCTAAAGCTGTCCCTTTCGGCTGCAGCAGGCGGCGTGTCCGTATCCCAGCCAGGGAAGCGGGCCACTGGGGGAGTCTGCCAGGCGACAGGCCTCCACTCTAGATAACGGCGAAAATGCATCACGGCCTTTGGAAGCCCCTTTAAAGGAGAGGCTCCTCTTCGGATTAGAAGACTTTGCTAGCGGACTTCAGCAGCTCCTCTCCTTCAGGGTGCTCGGGCTGTGAAGACTAGTGAAAGCCACCACGGTCCCCAGCTTTTGAACGGCTCTTTCCCGAGTTGGTTCCATCCGTGGAAGCGCCGAAGGGGCTGATCTCCACCAATCGGGCTGCGCACCGTGAGTCTCTGGGGTAGGGCAGTCCTGAGCCAGTGTGCCACCCAAGGAATGAAAGGCAAAGTTCCCTTACCCACAAGAAGGCACACTGAGGCCCGGTGTGTTCTCTACGACATTTACGTGGGCTTGAAGGGTGATGCCTATACTACGTTGTGGAAAGGCTCGGGGTCACGGCTCTCTTTCTCCCTCTCTCGGTCCCGTAGCCTGGTGCTCAGCTGTTGTGAGCATGCTGAGTGAGAGACACTGCCTCTGTGCTGGACTCAGAAGGCTTCCTCCCTTTATGGCAATTCTGTTTGTCTCTTACGTCGAGGAGCAATGAGGGTGCGCACAGGTATTCTGAAATCAACTAACTGACGACAGAGGATCCGGGGGAGCTGGTTTCTCGGTGGAAGGAGCCAAAAGGCCCACCTTCTTAAGGGCTCCTCTGGAGCTCCCGGACACCCTGCCGTCTTAGGCCTAACACTTGGACATTGTGACGGCATGGAGAGCCTGGGAACCCTAAGACACGGTGGAAGTGCGACTCGCAAGCTGGGCGCCAGGAACCTTCGAAGCGCAGTGTGGTTTCATGCACGAAAGCGAGCCCAAGCGTCTGAGGCTGGTAGCCTTTTGCTTGAGAGGGTTGGTATCCTCGTGGGCCTGACGGCTACTTCCCCGTTTCCGCCACCCTCAGGAAACTCTTCAGCAGAGTCTTCGGAACCCGCTGAGAGAGAAGAGCTGCCAAGTGGATGCACAGAACAGTCACCTCGCTACCAGCCCCGTGTCCCAAGCAACGATCCTTCCCCGGAGGGTACTTAACCCACCCAGGGATTCAAGCAGGGGCTTTGCCTTGCCCAACTTGCACAGCAAAGTGGCAAGAGATGTAGGGCTCATCTACTTGCGTTCACACTACGTGGCCCGGAGAAGCTGTCACGGAGCCGAATCCAGCACCCTTCCTCCACCACGTGTGTACGCCAAAGGAGCGCTGGGCACTGGGTGTTCTCAGGCCAAGAGAGAAGTCCTTGTTCTGTGCTGCACCTGCTGGGTGCTTCAAAGGTTCTCTGACCTTCCTCCTCTGGAAGCTTTTCAGAGCTGAGGCTACCCCTGGGCTGCGAAAGCAGAGAGGCGTAGAGGCCTTTCACACTGAAGGCGTGGGCTTGTTTCCCAGGGAGAAAGTGTACGTCGCCCACCCCCCCACCCCCACCCCACCCCACCCCACCCCCAGCTGGAGGCGTGCAGGTGGACACCAGTTTGTTCTGCCCACGGAAAATACAATGAGGCGGACACGATTTGGGCCGTCTGGTGAAAGAATTTGGGATCGGCGGCACCCTGAGTACCTTTCCTGAAGTTTGCTTCCTAGCTGCTTCCACTCGGCGTTCAGAGGCGAGATGCGAACAAACTTGCTCAGCGTGCGGCGAAGAGCCTTGATGCCCTGCCCTAAATGTCTGTGCTTCTGGCCAGCGTCACGCAAGGACTTTGACACGCAGGATTCTTACCTTGACTCTAAGCTGTCCCTGTTGGCTGAAGCAGTCGGCGTGTCTGTAGCGCAGCCTGGGAGGCAGGGCGTTGGGGGGAGTCTGCCAAGTGACTGGCCTCCATTATATAGCTAACTGAGAAAAATGCGTCGAGGCTTTCGGGAGCCACTTACAGGGAAAGGTTGCAATTCGGAATTGGAGACCGTGCTGGCAAACGTCAGCAGCTCCTCTGCCTCGGAGTGCTCTTGGTGTGCCGACTCCTAACAGCCACCACGGTCCCCAGCGTGGGAACGGTCCCATTGCGAGCCGGTTTCATCCGTGCAAGATCCACGGGAGGCTGATCTCCAACGATCGGGCTCCACACCTTGAGCCTTTGGGACAGGGCAGTCCTGAGCCGATGTGCCCACCAGGGGACGCAACCAAAGTTTACTTACCACAGGAAAGAGCATCAAGGCCTCGTGTTCTCTCCATGAAATGAACGTGAGCTTGAAGGGTGATGCGTCAGAGTACGCTGTGAACAGCTCGCTGGTACGCCTGTCTTGCCCCCTCTCACGGTCTCACGCACCCGGGCTCAGGTCCGTGTAGGAATGCTGAGTGGGAGCGCCAGCCTCCCTTCTGGATTCTGAAGCCTTCCACCCCAATGGTGAGTCTGTGTGTCTCTTACGTGGCGGGGGGGGGGGGGCGGAATGAGGTCGCCCACAGAGGTTCTGACAGGAAAGAACTAAAGACGCACGGTGCTGAGGAGCCGGTTCCTCATGGAAGGAGCCCAAAGGCCAGAAAGCCGAAGGTCTCTTTCAGAGCTGCCGGACGCTCTGCAGTTCTAGGCCTGAGATACGGACCTTGTGTGACGGCACGGAAACCCTGCGAGATTTAGGCGACATCGCCAAGTGCAAGTGGCAATCCGGAAGGAAGAACCTTCAAGGCGGAGTGTCCTTTCCTGTACAAAACTGCGCCCAAGTGGCTGAGGCAGGTAGGCTTTTACTTCACAGAACCGGTATCCACGTATGCACGTGGGTTACTCTAAAGAAACGACACTGTGAGCAACCTCTTCCTAAAAGCCTTCGCAAACGGCTTTGGAGACAACAGCAGCGAGCGCAGTGGAGGCACAGACCATTATCCTAGATAGCAGCACAGTGGCTCTAGCAGCGATCGCTTCCCGGAGGATACTCACGCCACGCCGAGATTCCAGCAGGGAGTTTTGCCTTGTAGCAGTACGACTCACTCAAGAAACAGGGATGAGGTGTAGGGCTAATTAATCTACGTGCGCTCACTCTATGTGTCCGCGAGAAGGTTTGACGGAGGGGAATCCTTCACCGACCGCGACCACGCGTGTGCAACAAAGAAGCCCTGTGCCGTGGGTGTTCTCAGGCCGACAGAGAAGACCTAGGTGTGTGCTGCACCCGCTCTCGGTGGTTCACACGTTGCGTGACCCTGTGCCTTTGGAAGGCTGTCAGAGCGGGAGGCACCTGTGTGCTGCTAGCCCGAAGAGGCGTAGAGGCCTTTCACACTGAAGGAAGGGCTTGCATCTCATGGAGAAAATGCGTACGTCGCCCGGCAGATGGAGGCGCGCTCTTGACACCATTTCTTCTGCCCGTTTAAAACACAAGTATTTGTACTCGATCTGGGCTGCCTGGTGAAGTACTTGGCAGTCCGCATCACCCTGAGTACCTTTCCTGAAGTTTGATTCGTAGCTGGGTAAACTCGGGCTTCAGAGGCTAGATGAGACCAAACGTGTTCAGCCTCTGGCGAATGCCTTTGACCAGAGGCCTATACGCCTGCGCTTGTGGCGAGGGCTAGGCAAGAACGTTTACACACTGGGTTTTTACCTTTACTCTAAAGCTGTCCCTTTCGGCTGCAGCAGGCGGCGTGTCCGTATCCCAGCCAGGGAAGCGGGCCACTGGGGGAGTCTGCCAGGCGACAGGCCTCCACTCTAGATAACGGCGAAAATGCATCACGGCCTTTGGAAGCCCCTTTAAAGGAGAGGCTCCTCTTCGGATTAGAAGACTTTGCTAGCGGACTTCAGCAGCTCCTCTCCTTCAGGGTGCTCGGGCTGTGAAGACTAGTGAAAGCCACCACGGTCCCCAGCTTTTGAACGGCTCTTTCCCGAGTTGGTTCCATCCGTGGAAGCGCCGAAGGGGCTGATCTCCACCAATCGGGCTGCGCACCGTGAGTCTCTGGGGTAGGGCAGTCCTGAGCCAGTGTGCCACCCAAGGAATGAAAGGCAAAGTTCCCTTACCCACAAGAAGGCACACTGAGGCCCGGTGTGTTCTCTACGACATTTACGTGGGCTTGAAGGGTGATGCCTATACTACGTTGTGGAAAGGCTCGGGGTCACGGCTCTCTTTCTCCCTCTCTCGGTCCCGTAGCCTGGTGCTCAGCTGTTGTGAGCATGCTGAGTGAGAGACACTGCCTCTGTGCTGGACTCAGAAGGCTTCCTCCCTTTATGGCAATTCTGTTTGTCTCTTACGTCGAGGAGCAATGAGGGTGCGCACAGGTATTCTGAAATCAACTAACTGACGACAGAGGATCCGGGGGAGCTGGTTTCTCGGTGGAAGGAGCCAAAAGGCCCACCTTCTTAAGGGCTCCTCTGGAGCTCCCGGACACCCTGCCGTCTTAGGCCTAACACTTGGACATTGTGACGGCATGGAGAGCCTGGGAACCCTAAGACACGGTGGAAGTGCGACTCGCAAGCTGGGCGCCAGGAACCTTCGAAGCGCAGTGTGGTTTCATGCACGAAAGCGAGCCCAAGCGTCTGAGGCTGGTAGCCTTTTGCTTGAGAGGGTTGGTATCCTCGTGGGCCTGACGGCTACTTCCCCGTTTCCGCCACCCTCAGGAAACTCTTCAGCAGAGTCTTCGGAACCCGCTGAGAGAGAAGAGCTGCCAAGTGGATGCACAGAACAGTCACCTCGCTACCAGCCCCGTGTCCCAAGCAACGATCCTTCCCCGGAGGGTACTTAACCCACCCAGGGATTCAAGCAGGGGCTTTGCCTTGCCCAACTTGCACAGCAAAGTGGCAAGAGATGTAGGGCTCATCTACTTGCGTTCACACTACGTGGCCCGGAGAAGCTGTCACGGAGCCGAATCCAGCACCCTTCCTCCACCACGTGTGTACGCCAAAGGAGCGCTGGGCACTGGGTGTTCTCAGGCCAAGAGAGAAGTCCTTGTTCTGTGCTGCACCTGCTGGGTGCTTCAAAGGTTCTCTGACCTTCCTCCTCTGGAAGCTTTTCAGAGCTGAGGCTACCCCTGGGCTGCGAAAGCAGAGAGGCGTAGAGGCCTTTCACACTGAAGGCGTGGGCTTGTTTCCCAGGGAGAAAGTGTACGTCGCCCACCCCCCCACCCCCACCCAACCCCACCCCACCCCCAGCTGGAGGCGTGCAGGTGGACACCAGTTTGTTCTGCCCACGGAAAATACAATGAGGCGGACACGATTTGGGCCGTCTGGTGAAAGAATTTGGGATCGGCGGCACCCTGAGTACCTTTCCTGAAGTTTGCTTCCTAGCTGCTTCCACTCGGCGTTCAGAGGCGAGATGCGAACAAACTTGCTCAGCGTGCGGCGAAGAGCCTTGATGCCCTGCCCTAAATGTCTGTGCTTCTGGCCAGCGTCACGCAAGGACTTTGACACGCAGGATTCTTACCTTGACTCTAAGCTGTCCCTGTTGGCTGAAGCAGTCGGCGTGTCTGTAGCGCAGCCTGGGAGGCAGGGCGTTGGGGGGAGTCTGCCAAGTGACTGGCCTCCATTATATAGCTAACTGAGAAAAATGCGTCGAGGCTTTCGGGAGCCACTTACAGGGAAAGGTTGCAATTCGGAATTGGAGACCGTGCTGGCAAACGTCAGCAGCTCCTCTGCCTCGGAGTGCTCTTGGTGTGCCGACTCCTAACAGCCACCACGGTCCCCAGCGTGGGAACGGTCCCATTGCGAGCCGGTTTCATCCGTGCAAGATCCACGGGAGGCTGATCTCCAACGATCGGGCTCCACACCTTGAGCCTTTGGGACAGGGCAGTCCTGAGCCGATGTGCCCACCAGGGGACGCAACCAAAGTTTACTTACCACAGGAAAGAGCATCAAGGCCTCGTGTTCTCTCCATGAAATGAACGTGAGCTTGAAGGGTGATGCGTCAGAGTACGCTGTGAACAGCTCGCTGGTACGCCTGTCTTGCCCCCTCTCACGGTCTCACGCACCCGGGCTCAGGTCCGTGTAGGAATGCTGAGTGGGAGCGCCAGCCTCCCTTCTGGATTCTGAAGCCTTCCACCCCAATGGTGAGTCTGTGTGTCTCTTACGTGGCGGGGGGGGGGGGGCGGGGGGGGGGCGGAATGAGGTCGCCCACAGAGGTTCTGACATGAAAGAACTAAAGACGCACGGTGCTGAGGAGCCGGTTCCTCATGGAAGGAGCCCAAAGGCCAGAAAGCCGAAGGTCTCTTTCAGAGCTGCCGGACGCTCTGCCGTTCTAGGCCTGAGATACGGACCTTGTGTGACGGCACGGAAACCCTGCGAGATTTAGGCGACATGGCCAAGTGCAAGTGGCAATCCGGAAGGAAGAACCTTCAAGGCGGAGTGTCCTTTCCTGTACAAAACTGCGCCCAAGTGGCTGAGGCAGGTAGGCTTTTACTTCACAGAACCGGTATCCACGTATGCACGTGGGTTACTCTAAAGAAACGACACTGTGAGCAACCTCTTCCTAAAAGCCTTCGCAAACGGCTTTGGAGACAACAGCAGCGAGCGCAGTGGAGGCACAGACCATTATCCTAGATAGCAGCACAGTGGCTCTAGCAGCGATCGCTTCCCGGAGGATACTCACGCCACGCCGAGATTCCAGCAGGGAGTTTTGCCTTGTAGCAGTACGACTCACTCAAGAAACAGGGATGAGGTGTAGGGCTAATTAATCTACGTGCGCTCACTCTATGTGTCCGCGAGAAGGTTTGACGGAGGGGAATCCTTCACCGACCGCGACCACGCGTGTGCAACAAAGAAGCCCTGTGCCGTGGGTGTTCTCAGGCCGACAGAGAAGACCTAGGTGTGTGCTGCACCCGCTCTCGGTGGTTCACACGTTGCGTGACCCTGTGCCTTTGGAAGGCTGTCAGAGCGGGAGGCACCTGTGTGCTGCTAGCCCGAAGAGGCGTAGAGGCCTTTCACACTGAAGGAAGGGCTTGCATCTCATGGAGAAAATGCGTACGTCGCCCGGCAGATGGAGGCGCGCTCTTGACACCATTTCTTCTGCCCGTTTAAAACACAAGTATTTGTACTCGATCTGGGCTGCCTGGTGAAGTACTTGGCAGTCCGCATCACCCTGAGTACCTTTCCTGAAGTTTGATTCGTAGCTGGGTAAACTCGGGCTTCAGAGGCTAGATGAGACCAAACGTGTTCAGCCTCTGGCGAATGCCTTTGACCAGAGGCCTATACGCCTGCGCTTGTGGCGAGGGCTAGGCAAGAACGTTTACACACTGGGTTTTTACCTTTACTCTAAAGCTGTCCCTTTCGGCTGCAGCAGGCGGCGTGTCCGTATCCCAGCCAGGGAAGCGGGCCACTGGGGGAGTCTGCCAGGCGACAGGCCTCCACTCTAGATAACGGCGAAAATGCATCACGGCCTTTGGAAGCCCCTTTAAAGGAGAGGCTCCTCTTCGGATTAGAAGACTTTGCTAGCGGACTTCAGCAGCTCCTCTCCTTCAGGGTGCTCGGGCTGTGAAGACTAGTGAAAGCCACCACGGTCCCCAGCTTTTGAACGGCTCTTTCCCGAGTTGGTTCCATCCGTGGAAGCGCCGAAGGGGCTGATCTCCACCAATCGGGCTGCGCACCGTGAGTCTCTGGGGTAGGGCAGTCCTGAGCCAGTGTGCCACCCAAGGAATGAAAGGCAAAGTTCCCTTACCCACAAGAAGGCACACTGAGGCCCGGTGTGTTCTCTACGACATTTACGTGGGCTTGAAGGGTGATGCCTATACTACGTTGTGGAAAGGCTCGGGGTCACGGCTCTCTTTCTCCCTCTCTCGGTCCCGTAGCCTGGTGCTCAGCTGTTGTGAGCATGCTGAGTGAGAGACACTGCCTCTGTGCTGGACTCAGAAGGCTTCCTCCCTTTATGGCAATTCTGTTTGTCTCTTACGTCGAGGAGCAATGAGGGTGCGCACAGGTATTCTGAAATCAACTAACTGACGACAGAGGATCCGGGGGAGCTGGTTTCTCGGTGGAAGGAGCCAAAAGGCCCACCTTCTTAAGGGCTCCTCTGGAGCTCCCGGACACCCTGCCGTCTTAGGCCTAACACTTGGACATTGTGACGGCATGGAGAGCCTGGGAACCCTAAGACACGGTGGAAGTGCGACTCGCAAGCTGGGCGCCAGGAACCTTCGAAGCGCAGTGTGGTTTCATGCACGAAAGCGAGCCCAAGCGTCTGAGGCTGGTAGCCTTTTGCTTGAGAGGGTTGGTATCCTCGTGGGCCTGACGGCTACTTCCCCGTTTCCGCCACCCTCAGGAAACTCTTCCGCAGAGTCTTCGGAACCCGCTGAGAGAGAAGAGCTGCCAAGTGGATGCACAGAACAGTCACCTCGCTACCAGCCCCGTGTCCCAAGCAACGATCCTTCCCCGGAGGGTACTTAACCCACCCAGGGATTCAAGCAGGGGCTTTGCCTTGCCCAACTTGCACAGCAAAGTGGCAAGAGATGTAGGGCTCATCTACTTGCGTTCACACTACGTGGCCCGGAGAAGCTGTCACGGAGCCGAATCCAGCACCCTTCCTCCACCACGTGTGTACGCCAAAGGAGCGCTGGGCACTGGGTGTTCTCAGGCCAAGAGAGAAGTCCTTGTTCTGTGCTGCACCTGCTGGGTGCTTCAAAGGTTCTCTGACCTTCCTCCTCTGGAAGCTTTTCAGAGCTGAGGCTACCCCTGGGCTGCGAAAGCAGAGAGGCGTAGAGGCCTTTCACACTGAAGGCGTGGGCTTGTTTCCCAGGGAGAAAGTGTACGTCGCCCACCCCCCCACCCCCACCCCACCCCACCCCACCCCCAGCTGGAGGCGTGCAGGTGGACACCAGTTTGTTCTGCCCACGGAAAATACAATGAGGCGGACACGATTTGGGCCGTCTGGTGAAAGAATTTGGGATCGGCGGCACCCTGAGTACCTTTCCTGAAGTTTGCTTCCTAGCTGCTTCCACTCGGCGTTCAGAGGCGAGATGCGAACAAACTTGCTCAGCGTGCGGCGAAGAGCCTTGATGCCCTGCCCTAAATGTCTGTGCTTCTGGCCAGCGTCACGCAAGGACTTTGACACGCAGGATTCTTACCTTGACTCTAAGCTGTCCCTGTTGGCTGAAGCAGTCGGCGTGTCTGTAGCGCAGCCTGGGAGGCAGGGCGTTGGGGGGAGTCTGCCAAGTGACTGGCCTCCATTATATAGCTAACTGAGAAAAATGCGTCGAGGCTTTCGGGAGCCACTTACAGGGAAAGGTTGCAATTCGGAATTGGAGACCGTGCTGGCAAACGTCAGCAGCTCCTCTGCCTCGGAGTGCTCTTGGTGTGCCGACTCCTAACAGCCACCACGGTCCCCAGCGTGGGAACGGTCCCATTGCGAGCCGGTTTCATCCGTGCAAGATCCACGGGAGGCTGATCTCCAACGATCGGGCTCCACACCTTGAGCCTTTGGGACAGGGCAGTCCTGAGCCGATGTGCCCACCAGGGGACGCAACCAAAGTTTACTTACCACAGGAAAGAGCATCAAGGCCTCGTGTTCTCTCCATGAAATGAACGTGAGCTTGAAGGGTGATGCGTCAGAGTACGCTGTGAACAGCTCGCTGGTACGCCTGTCTTGCCCCCTCTCACGGTCTCACGCACCCGGGCTCAGGTCCGTGTAGGAATGCTGAGTGGGAGCGCCAGCCTCCCTTCTGGATTCTGAAGCCTTCCACCCCAATGGTGAGTCTGTGTGTCTCTTACGTGGCGGGGGGGGGGGGGGCGGGGGGGGGGGCGGAATGAGGTCGCCCACAGAGGTTCTGACAGGAAAGAACTAAAGACGCACGGTGCTGAGGAGCCGGTTCCTCATGGAAGGAGCCCAAAGGCCAGAAAGCCGAAGGTCTCTTTCAGAGCTGCCGGACGCTCTGCCGTTCTAGGCCTGAGATACGGACCTTGTGTGACGGCACGGAAACCCTGCGAGATTTAGGCGACATGGCCAAGTGCAAGTGGCAATCCGGAAGGAAGAACCTTCAAGGCGGAGTGTCCTTTCCTGTACAAAACTGCGCCCAAGTGGCTGAGGCAGGTAGGCTTTTACTTCACAGAACCGGTATCCACGTATGCACGTGGGTTACTCTAAAGAAACGACACTGTGAGCAACCTCTTCCTAAAAGCCTTCGCAAACGGCTTTGGAGACAACAGCAGCGAGCGCAGTGGAGGCACAGACCATTATCCTAGATAGCAGCACAGTGGCTCTAGCAGCGATCGCTTCCCGGAGGATACTCACGCCACGCCGAGATTCCAGCAGGGAGTTTTGCCTTGTAGCAGTACGACTCACTCAAGAAACAGGGATGAGGTGTAGGGCTAATTAATCTACGTGCGCTCACTCTATGTGTCCGCGAGAAGGTTTGACGGAGGGGAATCCTTCACCGACCGCGACCACGCGTGTGCAACAAAGAAGCCCTGTGCCGTGGGTGTTCTCAGGCCGACAGAGAAGACCTAGGTGTGTGCTGCACCCGCTCTCGGTGGTTCACACGTTGCGTGACCCTGTGCCTTTGGAAGGCTGTCAGAGCGGGAGGCACCTGTGTGCTGCTAGCCCGAAGAGGCGTAGAGGCCTTTCACACTGAAGGAAGGGCTTGCATCTCATGGAGAAAATGCGTACGTCGCCCGGCAGATGGAGGCGCGCTCTTGACACCATTTCTTCTGCCCGTTTAAAACACAAGTATTTGTACTCGATCTGGGCTGCCTGGTGAAGTACTTGGCAGTCCGCATCACCCTGAGTACCTTTCCTGAAGTTTGATTCGTAGCTGGGTAAACTCGGGCTTCAGAGGCTAGATGAGACCAAACGTGTTCAGCCTCTGGCGAATGCCTTTGACCAGAGGCCTATACGCCTGCGCTTGTGGCGAGGGCTAGGCAAGAACGTTTACACACTGGGTTTTTACCTTTACTCTAAAGCTGTCCCTTTCGGCTGCAGCAGGCGGCGTGTCCGTATCCCAGCCAGGGAAGCGGGCCACTGGGGGAGTCTGCCAGGCGACAGGCCTCCACTCTAGATAACGGCGAAAATGCATCACGGCCTTTGGAAGCCCCTTTAAAGGAGAGGCTCCTCTTCGGATTAGAAGACTTTGCTAGCGGACTTCAGCAGCTCCTCTCCTTCAGGGTGCTCGGGCTGTGAAGACTAGTGAAAGCCACCACGGTCCCCAGCTTTTGAACGGCTCTTTCCCGAGTTGGTTCCATCCGTGGAAGCGCCGAAGGGGCTGATCTCCACCAATCGGGCTGCGCACCGTGAGTCTCTGGGGTAGGGCAGTCCTGAGCCAGTGTGCCACCCAAGGAATGAAAGGCAAAGTTCCCTTACCCACAAGAAGGCACACTGAGGCCCGGTGTGTTCTCTACGACATTTACGTGGGCTTGAAGGGTGATGCCTATACTACGTTGTGGAAAGGCTCGGGGTCACGGCTCTCTTTCTCCCTCTCTCGGTCCCGTAGCCTGGTGCTCAGCTGTTGTGAGCATGCTGAGTGAGAGACACTGCCTCTGTGCTGGACTCAGAAGGCTTCCTCCCTTTATGGCAATTCTGTTTGTCTCTTACGTCGAGGAGCAATGAGGGTGCGCACAGGTATTCTGAAATCAACTAACTGACGACAGAGGATCCGGGGGAGCTGGTTTCTCGGTGGAAGGAGCCAAAAGGCCCACCTTCTTAAGGGCTCCTCTGGAGCTCCCGGACACCCTGCCGTCTTAGGCCTAACACTTGGACATTGTGACGGCATGGAGAGCCTGGGAACCCTAAGACACGGTGGAAGTGCGACTCGCAAGCTGGGCGCCAGGAACCTTCGAAGCGCAGTGTGGTTTCATGCACGAAAGCGAGCCCAAGCGTCTGAGGCTGGTAGCCTTTTGCTTGAGAGGGTTGGTATCCTCGTGGGCCTGACGGCTACTTCCCCGTTTCCGCCACCCTCAGGAAACTCTTCCGCAGAGTCTTCGGAACCCGCTGAGAGAGAAGAGCTGCCAAGTGGATGCACAGAACAGTCACCTCGCTACCAGCCCCGTGTCCCAAGCAACGATCCTTCCCCGGAGGGTACTTAACCCACCCAGGGATTCAAGCAGGGGCTTTGCCTTGCCCAACTTGCACAGCAAAGTGGCAAGAGATGTAGGGCTCATCTACTTGCGTTCACACTACGTGGCCCGGAGAAGCTGTCACGGAGCCGAATCCAGCACCCTTCCTCCACCACGTGTGTACGCCAAAGGAGCGCTGGGCACTGGGTGTTCTCAGGCCAAGAGAGAAGTCCTTGTTCTGTGCTGCACCTGCTGGGTGCTTCAAAGGTTCTCTGACCTTCCTCCTCTGGAAGCTTTTCAGAGCTGAGGCTACCCCTGGGCTGCGAAAGCAGAGAGGCGTAGAGGCCTTTCACACTGAAGGCGTGGGCTTGTTTCCCAGGGAGAAAGTGTACGTCGCCCACCCCCCCACCCCCACCCCACCCCACCCCACCCCCAGCTGGAGGCGTGCAGGTGGACACCAGTTTGTTCTGCCCACGGAAAATACAATGAGGCGGACACGATTTGGGCCGTCTGGTGAAAGAATTTGGGATCGGCGGCACCCTGAGTACCTTTCCTGAAGTTTGCTTCCTAGCTGCTTCCACTCGGCGTTCAGAGGCGAGATGCGAACAAACTTGCTCAGCGTGCGGCGAAGAGCCTTGATGCCCTGCCCTAAATGTCTGTGCTTCTGGCCAGCGTCACGCAAGGACTTTGACACGCAGGATTCTTACCTTGACTCTAAGCTGTCCCTGTTGGCTGAAGCAGTCGGCGTGTCTGTAGCGCAGCCTGGGAGGCAGGGCGTTGGGGGGAGTCTGCCAAGTGACTGGCCTCCATTATATAGCTAACTGAGAAAAATGCGTCGAGGCTTTCGGGAGCCACTTACAGGGAAAGGTTGCAATTCGGAATTGGAGACCGTGCTGGCAAACGTCAGCAGCTCCTCTGCCTCGGAGTGCTCTTGGTGTGCCGACTCCTAACAGCCACCACGGTCCCCAGCGTGGGAACGGTCCCATTGCGAGCCGGTTTCATCCGTGCAAGATCCACGGGAGGCTGATCTCCAACGATCGGGCTCCACACCTTGAGCCTTTGGGACAGGGCAGTCCTGAGCCGATGTGCCCACCAGGGGACGCAACCAAAGTTTACTTACCACAGGAAAGAGCATCAAGGCCTCGTGTTCTCTCCATGAAATGAACGTGAGCTTGAAGGGTGATGCGTCAGAGTACGCTGTGAACAGCTCGCTGGTACGCCTGTCTTGCCCCCTCTCACGGTCTCACGCACCCGGGCTCAGGTCCGTGTAGGAATGCTGAGTGGGAGCGCCAGCCTCCCTTCTGGATTCTGAAGCCTTCCACCCCAATGGTGAGTCTGTGTGTCTCTTACGTGGCGGGGGGGGGGGGGGCGGGGGGGGGGCGGAATGAGGTCGCCCACAGAGGTTCTGACAGGAAAGAACTAAAGACGCACGGTGCTGAGGAGCCGGTTCCTCATGGAAGGAGCCCAAAGGCCAGAAAGCCGAAGGTCTCTTTCAGAGCTGCCGGACGCTCTGCCGTTCTAGGCCTGAGATACGGACCTTGTGTGACGGCACGGAAACCCTGCGAGATTTAGGCGACATGGCCAAGTGCAAGTGGCAATCCGGAAGGAAGAACCTTCAAGGCGGAGTGTCCTTTCCTGTACAAAACTGCGCCCAAGTGGCTGAGGCAGGTAGGCTTTTACTTCACAGAACCGGTATCCACGTATGCACGTGGGTTACTCTAAAGAAACGACACTGTGAGCAACCTCTTCCTAAAAGCCTTCGCAAACGGCTTTGGAGACAACAGCAGCGAGCGCAGTGGAGGCACAGACCATTATCCTAGATAGCAGCACAGTGGCTCTAGCAGCGATCGCTTCCCGGAGGATACTCACGCCACGCCGAGATTCCAGCAGGGAGTTTTGCCTTGTAGCAGTACGACTCACTCAAGAAACAGGGATGAGGTGTAGGGCTAATTAATCTACGTGCGCTCACTCTATGTGTCCGCGAGAAGGTTTGACGGAGGGGAATCCTTCACCGACCGCGACCACGCGTGTGCAACAAAGAAGCCCTGTGCCGTGGGTGTTCTCAGGCCGACAGAGAAGACCTAGGTGTGTGCTGCACCCGCTCTCGGTGGTTCACACGTTGCGTGACCCTGTGCCTTTGGAAGGCTGTCAGAGCGGGAGGCACCTGTGTGCTGCTAGCCCGAAGAGGCGTAGAGGCCTTTCACACTGAAGGAAGGGCTTGCATCTCATGGAGAAAATGCGTACGTCGCCCGGCAGATGGAGGCGCGCTCTTGACACCATTTCTTCTGCCCGTTTAAAACACAAGTATTTGTACTCGATCTGGGCTGCCTGGTGAAGTACTTGGCAGTCCGCATCACCCTGAGTACCTTTCCTGAAGTTTGATTCGTAGCTGGGTAAACTCGGGCTTCAGAGGCTAGATGAGACCAAACGTGTTCAGCCTCTGGCGAATGCCTTTGACCAGAGGCCTATACGCCTGCGCTTGTGGCGAGGGCTAGGCAAGAACGTTTACACACTGGGTTTTTACCTTTACTCTAAAGCTGTCCCTTTCGGCTGCAGCAGGCGGCGTGTCCGTATCCCAGCCAGGGAAGCGGGCCACTGGGGGAGTCTGCCAGGCGACAGGCCTCCACTCTAGATAACGGCGAAAATGCATCACGGCCTTTGGAAGCCCCTTTAAAGGAGAGGCTCCTCTTCGGATTAGAAGACTTTGCTAGCGGACTTCAGCAGCTCCTCTCCTTCAGGGTGCTCGGGCTGTGAAGACTAGTGAAAGCCACCACGGTCCCCAGCTTTTGAACGGCTCTTTCCCGAGTTGGTTCCATCCGTGGAAGCGCCGAAGGGGCTGATCTCCACCAATCGGGCTGCGCACCGTGAGTCTCTGGGGTAGGGCAGTCCTGAGCCAGTGTGCCACCCAAGGAATGAAAGGCAAAGTTCCCTTACCCACAAGAAGGCACACTGAGGCCCGGTGTGTTCTCTACGACATTTACGTGGGCTTGAAGGGTGATGCCTATACTACGTTGTGGAAAGGCTCGGGGTCACGGCTCTCTTTCTCCCTCTCTCGGTCCCGTAGCCTGGTGCTCAGCTGTTGTGAGCATGCTGAGTGAGAGACACTGCCTCTGTGCTGGACTCAGAAGGCTTCCTCCCTTTATGGCAATTCTGTTTGTCTCTTACGTCGAGGAGCAATGAGGGTGCGCACAGGTATTCTGAAATCAACTAACTGACGACAGAGGATCCGGGGGAGCTGGTTTCTCGGTGGAAGGAGCCAAAAGGCCCACCTTCTTAAGGGCTCCTCTGGAGCTCCCGGACACCCTGCCGTCTTAGGCCTAACACTTGGACATTGTGACGGCATGGAGAGCCTGGGAACCCTAAGACACGGTGGAAGTGCGACTCGCAAGCTGGGCGCCAGGAACCTTCGAAGCGCAGTGTGGTTTCATGCACGAAAGCGAGCCCAAGCGTCTGAGGCTGGTAGCCTTTTGCTTGAGAGGGTTGGTATCCTCGTGGGCCTGACGGCTACTTCCCCGTTTCCGCCACCCTCAGGAAACTCTTCCGCAGAGTCTTCGGAACCCGCTGAGAGAGAAGAGCTGCCAAGTGGATGCACAGAACAGTCACCTCGCTACCAGCCCCGTGTCCCAAGCAACGATCCTTCCCCGGAGGGTACTTAACCCACCCAGGGATTCAAGCAGGGGCTTTGCCTTGTCCAACTTGCACAGCAAAGTGGCAAGAGATGTAGGGCTCATCTACTTGCGTTCACACTACGTGGCCCGGAGAAGCTGTCACGGAGCCGAATCCAGCACCCTTCCTCCACCACGTGTGTACGCCAAAGGAGCGCTGGGCACTGGGTGTTCTCAGGCCAAGAGAGAAGTCCTTGTTCTGTGCTGCACCTGCTGGGTGCTTCAAAGGTTCTCTGACCTTCCTCCTCTGGAAGCTTTTCAGAGCTGAGGCTACCCCTGGGCTGCGAAAGCAGAGAGGCGTAGAGGCCTTTCACACTGAAGGCGTGGGCTTGTTTCCCAGGGAGAAAGTGTACGTCGCCCACCCCCCACCCCCACCCCACCCCACCCCACCCCCAGCTGGAGGCGTGCAGGTGGACACCAGTTTGTTCTGCCCACGGAAAATACAATGAGGCGGACACGATTTGGGCCGTCTGGTGAAAGAATTTGGGATCGGCGGCACCCTGAGTACCTTTCCTGAAGTTTGCTTCCTAGCTGCTTCCACTCGGCGTTCAGAGGCGAGATGCGAACAAACTTGCTCAGCGTGCGGCGAAGAGCCTTGATGCCCTGCCCTAAATGTCTGTGCTTCTGGCCAGCGTCACGCAAGGACTTTGACACGCAGGATTCTTACCTTGACTCTAAGCTGTCCCTGTTGGCTGAAGCAGTCGGCGTGTCTGTAGCGCAGCCTGGGAGGCAGGGCGTTGGGGGGAGTCTGCCAAGTGACTGGCCTCCATTATATAGCTAACTGAGAAAAATGCGTCGAGGCTTTCGGGAGCCACTTACAGGGAAAGGTTGCAATTCGGAATTGGAGACCGTGCTGGCAAACGTCAGCAGCTCCTCTGCCTCGGAGTGCTCTTGGTGTGCCGACTCCTAACAGCCACCACGGTCCCCAGCGTGGGAACGGTCCCATTGCGAGCCGGTTTCATCCGTGCAAGATCCACGGGAGGCTGATCTCCAACGATCGGGCTCCACACCTTGAGCCTTTGGGACAGGGCAGTCCTGAGCCGATGTGCCCACCAGGGGACGCAACCAAAGTTTACTTACCACAGGAAAGAGCATCAAGGC